>NC_067490.1:14640453-14940453 GCF_947179515.1 Apodemus sylvaticus
GATGCCTATGGAAGCACTTGTTGATGATCACCACTTTGTGGTTACCCTGTCTGTTCAACAAAGGAAAGGTCGGGGTAGTCCCGGTGATGATATCTTTTGAAGATGTCAGGGAAGGCACAACCCATCTCTCCCCCACTCTTTATGATCGAGATTGTTGCCAAGTTACTGCTACAGAGCAGGTTACACGTGCATGAAGCTGACATTATTAGGAAGTCATGGCTGATTTAGAGTATAACAGAACAAACCTGGCTCACGGATGACATCATTCAATGCTCAACACAAGCCTGTTACAGCAGCAGCTACATTTAATTCTTTTCAAAGGCTGGATATTCTATCACACATGTTTACCATACTTTGAGAAGTCTGGCTTTTTTCTTCCCTGTGGTCCTCTAAATGATAGATATTTCTTGTCTAAGACCTCAATGCATTTAATTTTCTAAACTAAACATAGAATTTAGAGATAACTGTCACTTCCTTTTCAGCAAGAAGCCAAGTGTACAAGGTCACACAAGGTACATTAAGTGGTTCATATCCTTAGTCATAACATAATCATATTAGGGAGAAATATGACTTCAATCAATTTAGTATAAAAAGATAGCCACAATTTTTTACTCATTAAAAGAACAGATTAATTAATTACTAAACAAAAACTTTAATGGTATTTGTTCCAAAAAATACCTAAATCCACCATGTTGAAAAACACATTACTTAGAAAGAGATCTAGGTCAAAAACTTTCCAGTGTTATTTAATAATTATGCAATTTTAAGCAAACTAAGTAAAATCATGAAACTTTAATTTAAAATGAAGGCTGACATTACTGAAATGATATTTACATGCAATGCTATTAATCATTTATCAATAACTTACCCAACTTTAAATTTATGGTAAGTGTTAAAAGAAATACTTAATCTTAAACCACAAGGACTTTTGTTAGAAAATATGCAAATATAAGTTATCATTCATATTTTAATAAATATAAATAGTGAATTATAGACTCAATAAAGGACATTAGATGTAAGTCACAATGACTAAATTTATATATGTGCTTAAAACTATAAATCTTATGTGTTAGTGATTAACTTTATATGTGTATACAGTCTTCACACTTCCCAGGGCAAGTCAAGAAATGAAGCTGCCCTACATGTGGAGACAGGAAACAGTTTTTCCTGCTTTTAGGTGTTCTCACGAACTCCATCCCAGTTAAGAAGCATCCTGTAACAGAACTATTCAAACTTCTTCAATCCTGGCGTTTTCCTTTCCCTGCCTATTTCTGAGCAAATTTTAATTTGAGGTTCTATAGTGCTTAGATTTTTGTGACTGAAAGTTTGCTCAGCATAATTTTAAGATTGGTCTATCTATCTATCTATCTATCTATCTATCTATCCATCCATCCAACTACCTACCTATCCATCCATCCATCCTTGCATGCATCTATCTATCTATCTACCTATCTATCTATCTATCTATCTATCTATCTACCCATCCATCCAACTACCTACCTATCCATCCATCCATCCATCCATCCATCCTTGCATGCATCTATCTATCTATCTATCTATCTATCACTTTTCTATCTACCTATCTATGTACATATATTTATGTATTTTTATTTAGTTTTATTTTTTTCATGATGATGGGAATTGAACTCAAGGACTTATGCTTACATAACACACTTTATCAATGAGACAGATCCATAGTCCCCTTCTATTTTCATATACGTACAATAGCTATAAATTGGAGAAAACATTAAGGCCTGATCTCATTCTAAAAGAAAACTAGTGTTTGTGATTGTGTAGAAGTCCCTGACTATCTGACCCTATAACTTATATGGCAAATGTGGCAGTCACCCATGGACTATTCTCACAGATCACTGTTTTCCACGGAATGGTTTACTATTCCTGCAGGTGATCTTGATGCTGCTAAAAGTAGAGAGATCCTTGAACTCTAATTGCACACCTCAATTCATCATTGCAACATGATAGACAAGAGTTAGGAGGATGCAGGATGACTTTAATTACAGGGTCAGTGCTCAGCCCCACCCCACATTGAATATTTCTTACTTCAAGAGTACATGACATATTTCCATTCATCTATCATCATTTAACTACTAAAGCTACAGGGCACATCTCTGAGATTGTTCCATTATGGTGGAAGGAAAGCTACCCATAAACAATTAGATTTACCTGCTCAGTGCTTAATATATACACACAAAAGACATGTGTCTGGGTCTTTGGTAGTTTTACAAAAGGAATCTATTGGTCTAAGCTCTGGGCAGCACTTATGTCAACCACTTAAGTGACCAAGCAAGTGAAACAGAATTTCCAGATGTGTATGTGCCTTCTCCGTAGAGATTTCTGCAGATGCTTTTCAAACAGCAGGATTGAAGCCAGCCCCACAGCCTGTCTCCAGACTCAACACTAGGTTGTCTCTAGCATGCTAATAGCAGGTGCTACTTGGGAGCCTAATGAGTCATTAGTACAGTCCATCAGATGCCCACAGGCAGCCTGCCAAGCACTCGGCTTGACAATCCTGCTGATGCAAAGAAAGAAGGGGCGATGATTTTCAGCAGGCTTTTATTGATGCTAAAGTTCAAAACTCAGAGAGTTTTTCATTTATCACTAAAAATGAAAGGGGGTACACCACAGATCACAGGGCCCCATACCTGAAATGCTTGCGCAAGTATATTCAAGGCAGAAAAGGAGCCAGAGAACTAACTGCAAAGGACCCAAGCTCTCCAGGGAGGTTTTGTTGCTGAGCCGTTCCTTGTCGTTTATTGTCCTGATAAGAGCACAAATGGTTTCTCACAGTTAAAACTCGTTTGTCGCTTTGCAATTAATTTTCTTGGTGTTATTTTAGTCAGTTAAGTAACATTTAAGATGATTTATGGAAATCTTAATGAAAATAAAACAAACATTGTGTTTGACATAGGTGAATAGGAGAATGTATATTTGTCATATTAATTTGGAATGAGGAGCTTTACTCTTTTAGGGACACAGAGAGGTAGAGTCTATTATGCATTAAACTTAAAATGGCCAATGCCACAGATTTTGCAGGTCTACACGAGCTTGGATACACATGATACGACGTATTCTCAGCTGCTTCCAACAGATCGGCCTGTGGACATGTTTGTGCAACTTTTTTTTTCTTGAGTACTGACTGATGTAGGAGGACCCAGATGTCTGTGTCAGCAGCATTCTGGGGCAAATGGTCCTAAGTTGTGTAAGAAATCAGCTGAGCAACACATGGGCAGCAAGTCAGTAAGCAGCATCAGTCTTCCTCCTTGGTCTCTGCTTCAATTCCTGCCTCTAGCTTCCTGCCTTGTCTTCCACTGTTGACAGACTGTGGTCTGCAAGATTTTTTCTTCCATCTTTTATTTAACTGTAGCCTGTAAGCGTTTATCACAGCAACAATGAAACCTAACTGGGACAGTGCAGTAAAATGCTGATAGGGAGGAAGTGGAGATTTGACCAGATGATAAGATATTTGCCTAAAATACAGGAAGCCTTAAATTTGGTCCCCAGCACTTTGACAGGCCATGATGGTAGAGGGCTATAAGCCCAGCACTTGGAAGGTGGGAGAGAGTGATGGGAAGTTGGAGGTGATCCACAGGTACCTAGAGAGTTCATGGGCAAGTTGGGGACACATGGACATATGAGAAGCTGCTTCATCTCTATATATGTATATATACATACATATATGATTGATACATACATAGATACATAGATGATAGATAAATAAATAGATGATAGATGTTTCAGGAAATACCAAAAATTGACCCTCCAGCTCTCCTGCTCCCACCAAGCCATCTCTCCAGTGAAGGTCCGAAATATCTCTCACTCCCACACAATGCCCCACAACCCCACGATCTGCCACCTCATCACCTAATTACCCAGTAGAATCATGACTCTTAAAACATAGCTAATGTCTTAGTTATGGTTTGTTTGTATTCTTGCACAAAACACCATGACCAAGAAGCAAGCTGGGGAGAAAAGGCTTTATTCGCCTTACACTTCCACACTGCTGTTCATCACCAAAGGAAGTCAGGACAAGAACTCACACAGAACAGGAACCTGAAAGCAGGAGCTGATGCAGAGGCCATGGAGGGGTGCTGCTTACTGGCGTGCACAGCCTGCTCTCTTATAGAACCTAAGAATACCAGCCCAGGGATGGCACCACCCACAAAGGGCCCTCCCCACTTGATCACTAATTGAGAAAATACCCCACAGCTGGATCTCATGGAGGCACCTCCCCAACTGAAGCTCCTTTCTCTGTGATAATTCCAGCCTGTGTCAAGTTGACACACAAAACCAGCCAGTACAATTAACCAATCAGATTTGTATATAAGAATAAATGTATAATTTACAAGTTGTCAATACAATAATTTTAGAGCCAATTGATAATAATAAAAGCTTTATCCCAATGTTTCTAACCTTGTACAAACTGAGCTACTTGTGGCTGGTAATTGCTATGCAAGTTCATGTCTACTGGCCCTGGGTCTTCTTCTCCCCACTCTGGGCTGCTCCCTCTCGCTACAACTCTTAGCTCCGCCCCGTTTTCCCTGTCCAATCACAGACCTTCTCTGCACTAATGTAATTAGACAGGGAAAATCCTAAGACAGATAGATGGCTACATATACATGATAGATAGTTTCAAAGAAAGAGAAGATTGGGTGTCAAAATAATTACCAAAGATAAAAGTGCGGGCTATTTATCAAGTGCCCAGTGCATTGAGAAGCATGCAACGGACTTGAAGCTCTGTGACAATTTTAGTTAGCAATGCTGTCACCACTCTCTGGAATTCTGACTTAAGGATGTAAACCAGCCTGTACAGAAGAGCTATGTTAACAAAGAGCATGCAACCCAGGAGCTCTGCCCTCAGAACAGAAGTTACCAACACTGTACTAAACCTTGTGAGCTTGACCCCTTTACCTAGAAAGGTCCCTGAAAGAAAATGGCATATCCATCAGACAATATTTCATCTCCTGACTCTGATAGTTTACATTACTTATTAAATGTAAAGGCAGATACACCGGTAGAAAGAAATATGTATCTAAAAAGCAAGAGCAAAGAAGCAGATGCCAACCTCAGGTCAGAGAATTCAGTCTAAAAGCCTGGGGTTTCAGGAAAATACTCTTAGAGTGGACAAGAAGGACGGTAAGACAGTGTAATCTCAGAAAAGAAAAAATGTTGAGAAGTGCCAATCACCTTGAAAAATACAAGAATCGTAGAGAAAGGACACCGTGTTTGCTTCAGCTGCTGTGGAACAAATTGTTCGTTCTACCTTGAGCCCAGGGGATAAGAGACAATCACAGCTGCTTTACTGGACTCATTGTGCTCAGGAAGAGAGGGTAGGCTGTCCTAAGGAAGCAAAAAAGGATGGGTTGTGCCTTTTAAAATGCTAATGTTGCATCTGCAAGCATCTTATTAAACATTATTTACCTCTTAATAACTACAGTTTTCCAGACTAAACTGAAAGAAAATTAGTTTAGTGTGGCAAAACCAACCAGTGCCTAATCTGAATAATCAGATATTTCCGTAAACACAAAGATATTTGTGCCCAGTGGTGTTTCTGGCATATAATGAATGAGAGAGCACTTACTTGCTAATCTTGGCTTCAGTGTTGCAAAACACTGAAACATTGTGTCAGGTTGGAGGAGCACTCTGCATGGGAAAGAAAAATCAAACCCTAGACAGAAGAGGGAAGGAGAGAAGTTCACACCCAGGAGAAAGGGAAGCAATGCGGAAAGGACCTGCATGCACACTCCTTGGTGATGTTGTGGAGAAAATCCAAGCAGTACATTTGAAATGGATATGGACAGTTGGGTGGTACAGATGACAACACCCATACTTAAATAAATACCATGGCTTCCTAAGGTAATCAAATTCCTCACCAGTTACAAAAGTGAAACTTTTCACATCAACATCTTAACTTGGGAAGGGAATAAAAAACACTCATTGAAAGTCTACACAAAATTCCAGCCAGGCTGTTATCCTGATTTCACTAAATAGTGGCTGCCCTCGCATGGCACGGTTGGTGTGTGCCATTCATGGCATGATGTACCTAATGTTTTCCAAGTCCAGTTTGATTCCCTTGAGTGTCTTAGTTTCCTGCTGCAATTCCAACATACTCTCTTCTAGATGCAAGCAGACCTCCTTGGATTGAGAACTTTCTTTTCTCTGTACTTTTGGCCAAGACATTCTTTCTAGAAGAACAAAGCCAAATATTCCTGAAATAAGGCATCTAAACTCAATCATGGTTTGGAAGACAATATGCATCATTTAAGAAAGAACAAAAGTAACAAACAATCACCTACAACTCATATCTATTAATTAAAAATTACTGACCTCTCACCTCTGCCTATTGCTTCAAGGTAGTGGAATCAGTTGACATGATTTGATTATTTTACTAATTATAGTAAATTGATTAATAGGCAAATATTATTTATATACTTTAATATATAAATTAGCTAAGATACAATAAAATAATTTCATTTTTAGTTCCAAATAAAAGTGAGGTTATTGTGTTTGTTCATTTTATTTTTTCTATGGTAGTAGATTTTTTATAAAGACATTGCCATCTAAACCTGAACAGAACTTTGAAATTTAAAGTGTCATCAACCCAGGGATTATGCTTAATAGGACATATCATTTAAAAATATTATTATTGTAAAAAGCTTTTGAAGGATTTTTATGTGAATAAATTATGCATTACATTAGAAAGGCAAAAGTGGGCTAAGAACATATATTTAGTCCTTAGAAAATACCAATAACCATCAAACACTTTCTATCTTTTTGTTCTATGCAATTTTTACAATTATTTTGTGGCTACAGTTGTTCTTGTTTCTCTTGTGGAACATGAGTGTGCCGGCTAATATTGTGAAGTTAACCGGATTTAAAAATCACCAGAAGACAGTCTTCTGGGCATGTTTTTCAGAGAGTTTCTAGACTGAGTTAACTGAGACAGAAAGACCCACCCTAATTATGAGCAGCAGTATCTTACAGCCTAAGGTCCAGGAAAGAAGAAGAAGAAGTTGGCAAACTGAAGAGCAGCATCTACTGCTCCTCATTTATTAACTTTATTCAATACCTTGTATTCATGACTCTTTACCACCCCCACCCAGATAGAAAAAGTACCTTCAAACTGTGAACACAAATAAACTCCTTAATTGCTTCCTGACAGGTATGTGGTTACAGAAATAAGAAAAGTAATTAATACACTGAACCCTTCACAAGATTAAATAAAACTTCCCCAGTCAATTATTAATAAGGTGTGGGCTTTTCTGTATTTACAAAATAATTGGTGTTTCAGTTTGGTCTGTTGCAATATATCACAAACTTGTCAAGCTAGTTAAAAAATAACTATTTCTTCAAGTTCTACATACTGTACAACCAAGGTCCAAGTGCCCTTGTATCACCTGTCAGAGGAGAGTCTGCTTCTAGGTTTGGTGATCTTCGTGATTTCTTTTGTACTCTTGTAGAGAAGCAATGAAAAGCAATAACCTCCTCCCCTGATCTCTTGATATACAGAGGTTAATCACCCTCATGAGGACTTGACCTTCATGACTGCCATCTCTGCACAGGTCAACTTCTGAGAACTACATCAGGGATAAAGGGTGTAGCAAATAAATTTTGTAAAGTCATAGTAACTGATAGGATGGTCCTTAGGGCATCCTTTGATCAAGTGTTTCCTGTCAACAGCTTCATGAATGGAAGCAGTCAGATTATACTCAAATGCCTAGTAGAGACTATTAGTGAGAGAGTTTGGGCAGAGTTTGTGAAGTCAGTCCTCTTGGTTAAAAATATGAATGATATTTCTCTTCCTCATGACTTGGCAGGCATAAAGTAGAAAAAAATGTCCATCCTACCACAAACAATCTACAGGCTCACTCAAATCCCTCTAAAAATTCCAACACAATTCTTCATATATTTCGAAAGGACAATCTCAGCTTCACATGAAAAAGCAAACAAAGCAACAAAGCAAACAAGCAAGCAAGCAAACAGAAAACAGGATAGATAAAACATTAAACACAAAAGAACTGTTATAAGTTTCATAATTCCCTATTTAAAGCTGTATCACAGAGTGATAGCCATAAAAATACCATAATAATATTAGCCTAAACACTAACATTTTGATTACTGGAATAGAATTGAAGACCCAGACATTAATCCACACACTCATGGACACCTGATTGTTTATAAACAAACCAGAAATACACACTGAATATGGGGTGTCTGTAGAAAGCTACATTGTACTAATATAAATAAAATAAATCTTAAAAAAAAGACATCATCTTCAACAAATGGTGCTTATCAAACCTGATGGCTGATGTAGATGAATGCAAATAAATCCATATTCATCACCCTACAGAAAACTCAACTTCAAATGCATCATAGATAAAAAAAATAATGGGTATACTAAACCTAATAGAAGAGAAAGTGAGGAACAGCCTTGAACTTATTGGCATAGGAGAAGACTTTCTGAATGGAACTCCATTAGCACAGGCACTAAGATTAATAATTAATAAATGGGACCTCATGAAACTGAGAAGCTACTGTAAGGTAAAGGACACTGTCATCTGGACACAGTGGCTGCCTTCAAAATGAGGGAAGAATTTTACCAAGACCACATCTGAGAGAGGGCTAATATCCAACATATATAAAGAACTCGAGAAACTAGGCATCAAAATACCAAAATAATCCAAATTGAATAGAGTGCAGATGTAGACAGAATTCTCAAGAATCTGGATGATGGGAGATGTACATTATATAAATACCTAGTCTACTGGTTACTTCTCTGCTGTTCTGACAGAATTACCCTGACACCTGCAACTTAAAGAAGAATAGCGTTCATCTTGGTGTATAGGTCTAGAGGGATAGCTGTCATGCTATCGTGGCAACAGCATCATGGCAATAGAAGCTTGGGACTGGCCTGATGTGCAAAAAGCAGAGGGACTGCGTATACACGCAGGAAGCAGATACACAACAGGAAGTTCAACCAAGCAATAACAATACCTCAGTGCCCATCCCCAGGGATGTATCTCTTTACCTTCTAAAAATTCCATATTGTTTCCAGGGAGCATTACCAATAGTAGATTAAGTATTCAAATACAGGAGCCTTTGGTGTGTGTGTGTGTGTGTGTGTGTGTGTGTGAATTCACATTTAAAGTACCACATTAATGTTTTATGATTTTAATTGTGAACTGCTCCTATGGTTTCAAGTGTGTTTTTCATTTCTAAAGGTGTTAAGAGACAGGAAGACTACATCATAACTAAATTGAGCCCAGAAAGAAGAGAGCCTGAATATTGAATACCCTCTTAAAAAGTCCATTCATCCCTGTGTTCACTTGCAGACATAGCTGTGAAGGAATTTAAGTGAACACACTCATCCTTGTAGGGCAAAGCCAGTGTGGTTTTGTACATGTGTGTGCACATTTGTGTGGTTATTAGAACTGCTTTCATAGCACATTCAAATATGGAAATATAGTATTGACACCTGTATTGCATTAAGAACCAACAAGTCATTTAAGTAACTTTGGCAGAAATGTTGAAAATAAGTACTGAGAATTAGAACTATATTTAGAAAGAGAATGCCTGAGTGCCTTCAGGTCCTGAAACAGTAATTAAAGGAAGAAATTGCTTTTAAAGCTTAGAAGGATTTGAAGTATCACCATTAATGTCTGACTTGGATTTTACTCCATTTACAAAATACATCCCGGAATGCAGTGGTCCCAAGAACTCATTCGTGGTTACTGTGTATTTGAAGGACAGGTTCTAGTCTTGGAATTGTTACTGCTTAGAAGTGTTTTATTTCTCATTTCTGAACAGCCAAAACTGAAAATCTTTCTTAGTAAAGCAACTGAGTCTTTGTGCAGTTGAGATAAATACATTTCCATAACAGGATGACTACTTTGTTTAAAATTTAAATTAATCCATGCCAAGTTTTATCTATCATCTATCTATCTATCTCTCTATCTATCTATCTATCTATCTACTCAACAAAATTATATATAATTATATATAGCTATATAAAAAAGTATATATATATATACACATATGTATACATATATATACACACAATTTTGTTGATTTTATTGTATTGATTCTCTCTGCCCTTCACTAGTCTATCAATTCTCTCCATCATCTATCATTTTTCTCACCCATTTATCTATCCATTAATACATACTTCTATCTCCTCTTCCTTGCAATCAATTTTCTATTGCTTTTAATTTTGACTGGATAGACTGTTGGTTTGATTTGCATTTATGTTGACTGGTGAGGCTGAAGGTACAAACAAACTTTTCTTCCCATGGAATCTGGCATATGGTCAGCTTTATGGCTAAAACTATCTGTGACCAGGCATAACTTTATAATCTTCGCAGTTGCCATTAGCTGACTGTGATTTGGTTGTGACTCCCTGTTCTTTCTTCACTTATAAAGTACTATGAATAAGGACCTGATTTATTGAATGTTGTGCTGTCTAAATTTCTTCAAGTATGCAAAGAAAAGAACAGATAGCCATTGTGTTGGACATTTCTCATAGAAACTGGTAATCCCATGAAGGATACAAATTGAGAGATGCTCGTGTGGCTGCTGGGGAGCCAGGATGCTGAGTGGTCATATGACCATGCTTCTGACTACCTCCTACACATGTCCTGTATAGGCACTACAGTCAGCCCACCTAGCTGCTAATGTCACATGACGTGTGTAGCAGCTGCTACACTACAACATAAACTAGGGAGGAAATAACTTCCTACTCTTAGCTGCTCCTCAGATTTACAAATAGCAGGAAGCTTCTAGCTGTGAATGAAGCACATCAATAATGCAAGTTGAGTAGTAAGTGCCAACCACTCGCTTCTCAGAATTACATCAAATGCACTTGTCAGGCTTACCATTGCGGCTTAATTATGGAAGCCACCAGGAACCTATGGCATTCATCTTTCACACAGTCACATTCAAGAACACATCCATTCATCTTACTTTTAAATCAATAGTTCACCTTATAAACTATTATTTCAATGGTTATTCTGCCATGCAGCCTTCTCAGTCCTTTCTCTTCTCTCTTTAGTAGTGAGAAGAACCAGTGTCCCTGGCCTTTGATTACTGAGTTATTTCACGTTTCTGAGAGTCATTTCATGAGGTCATTAGGGACAATTATTACTGAAGTGATTATGGAACACATTTGAATAATAAACTTCCAAATTTCCATTTTGTACAAATTAGTTCTTCTGCATCAAATAAGGCAGAGATGGTTCCTTTGATTGACGTTAAGTTTTCCTAAGAATCTTCAGGACCTATCTCAGCAGTAATTCTGGTTTTTAAAATTAGATTTTGGAAATGTTGAGCCTTTAAGTACTTTTGATACAAGTTTTCCTCTGAGAGCTATTCATCTTCTCTTAGATTAAAACTAGACAAAATAAAATTATTTAAGAGTATTCTGACTTTTAAAAATGTTGTATAAATAGAGTTTATAAGGGTCTATGGCATTTCTGGTCTATGGCATATCTTACCCAAACTGTAGATTTTTATCTCCTTCTGGACTGAAATATCTCAATGAGTACATAGTAAATAATAGTAGAGCTGTGATATCTTGATATCACTTTATGCCCACGGTGAAGGGTAATTATAAATCAAATCCTTTGTAATATCAATTTCACCCAAAATATATGTTTAAATTTATTAAAACTTTGACACCAGAATATGTCTAATCCATGTTTAATTGTTTTCTTTAGGGATCACTGCTTTCCTAAGCCAATTCCCAGACATACATTCACAAGAACAAGACCTTTAATATATCAGAAATAGTAAGTACCAAGTAATAGAGGTAGACACTCATTGAATTTGACCATGGGATCTATGGAATTCCAAAAACAGTGTTCTAATAGGAATCTTTACTACATACCTCTGATCATCCATAGTGTGTGTCAGCAAGCCTTCGTGTAATAGACTTGATGTGTGTGTATGTCTGTGTGTTTGTATTTGTGTGTGTGTGTGTGTGTGTGTGTGTGTGTGTGTATGTGTGTCATGGGCCTCAAGTTGGAATAGTCATTAACCAATGACTACATGTTCTACAAGTTCTGTGCCACCTTTATCCCAGCACATCTTGCAGGCAAGACAAACTGTAGATTGAAGGTTTTATGGATAATTTGGTGTCCCAGTCCCTCTGTTGGAAGCCTTGCTTGGTCACAGAAGATGGCTGGTTCAGGACCTTTATTCCCCATTCCTGGAAGTTTTCTCTAGGCTCACCCTCTCATATTCAAGGACACCACAAGAACATGTCTCACAGAATTAACTTACCAAGGCTCATAGAGGCTCACAGAGAGTGACATGACAACCAGAGAGGCTGGATGGGTCAGATTTAGGTGATCTATGCATACACTGTGGTTGTGTAGCTCACTGTTGTTCTGGGACTCCTAACAGTGGGGGTGGGGCTCTTTGTGATGCTTTTGCCTGCATTTGGGACCCATTTCCTCCTACTGGGTTACCTCATCCAGAAAAAGATTAATATGAAGATTTAAACCTAGTCCAATTACATGTTCCTATGCCGTGTTTGGTTGATATCTCTGGGAGGCCTGCTCTTCTGAATGCAAAGGAGATAGAAGGGATACTTGAAGGGGAGGAAAGAAGAGAGATTGAAGCCAGGATGTAATATATGAGAGAAGAATAAATAAATTAGAAAAATAAAAATGAAACAACAACAACAACAACAAAACAAAACAGCCTTTCCCAGCACCACCACTCAAGAGTAATGAACAGAGCGGGTATTTCTCATTCCTGAATATGGTGATGAACCACTGACACTTAATTCAAATCATTTCTATCATATTGAAAAGTGAGTGGCCCTTGGCTCATTATAAAGTATAATAAAGCTTTGTAAGTATTCATTCATTTAACAAAGTAACAGAAGATTTTACTCTAATAAACAGCATTTTCTCATGCTAATAGTTGTTTTATAAAAAAAAAAAAAAAAGAAAAAAATGTTTTTACCTTTGTAGGAGAGGCAAGTATTTCTTTCTTTTTGGGTTCCCTGGTACTATTTTATTTTTTATTCATACATTTGTTGTATGCCAAGCCTCCCAGAACTGGAAATGAGAGATTCTTAATAATTATCATGTAAATGTTCTTAAGAGAAGTTCTCTCTTTATAAATGTAACTGTGCTACTGTCTACTCAGTAAATGACTACAAGTGCTACTCCTTAGCTTAGCCCATCTTGATTCCTGTCATTCTCTTACATTATAAGAAAGTTAACCTTTAACTTTTACCCTTTACCCTTTACCCCCACCTCCTTTCATGCTTTGCTTAGTGCTAGTGCTGCTGGTGATGATGATGACAATGACAATGATGATATGACGTTATGTTAGACCAGAAATAAACCAGTATATCTGTGTCTAATGTTTAAATAAGAACAGGGGCTGTAATGGGGAAAGATAGAGTTCAGCAAATGCTGAACATGATTTACACACAGAGAGGGCAAAATCTGTTCTCGCCCCGACTAGTGACACCCAGTCCCATCTCAGAGAAGAAATAACTCACCACTTAAAAAAATGCAAAGAATTAAAATGTGGGTGCCCTGACATGCACAAAGTCATACCCACACCCACCACAGGTGAAGAAGATTAAGAGAAATCATAGAGATACTGAAAAATAGATGGACCTTTCTCAAGGAAGTTCAGTGGAAAGAGCACCTTGTTCAGGAATTCTGTTATTTTGGGAAGACATGAGCCATTTGTGAAGCAGGTGCATATGCTAATAGAAAGACTCCATGTTTTTTAATTAAGCAGCATTTCCCCACAGAATAATTACATGTGTTGTTTACTTGAGTATTTTCTAAGGGGCATTAGCACCTCTGTAGTGTGTTTTCTTCCCCACAACTTAAAAGTTTTAAGAACATTTGCTTTTGCTCTAAAGGGAATACCTAACAGGGACCTTGCTTATGGAAAAAATACTTGTTCCCTTAAAACAAACAAACAAAACAAGAAAAAAACAACAGAAATCCAATACACAGTGCACCAAAGAATTAAGATAAACAAATTAATAATCTTCCTTTTGTTGTTTATGAAACCTGATGTGTTGGTATTTCCACACAGATTGTCTGCCTATGCCGCAGCACAGGTCACTTGTCTGCCCGCCGCATGGGCCGCAATGAGATATACCAGGCCAAACAGTTCCACATGGGGCTTTATTTAAGATGGGGAAAGGTGTAGTGGTGGGAAGAAGGAGGGAAAAGAAAGAGAGAGAGGGGGAGAAATGCTACCCAGTTATATACGGGTGATGACATAAATTACAGGTAAAGGTGGGCCACTGAATTCTGGGTATATGGCGGCTGTTGCCTTGGCAACAGGCCTATAGTCACAGTGTCCTAATTGTCGCCTATATGACGTCACAGGTCTCGCAGGTCTAGGTACCAACGTGATGTAATTTTTATTCTCAGGAATTTTAACTGGGAATGTATTGATGAAGAAAAATCCTTGAAGATACACTAATGGATACTGAACAGTGAAGGACATCTTGCAGCCCTAGCTCACCCTCATGGCTGCTGCCTAGAAGAGAAGGTGATGTCAGCTAAAGTGTGCACAGCTGGAGACTCGCAGTGCATACTCCTTTGAAATAGATATCTCTCAACAGAGCATCACCCTCCCACAAGGAAATATCCAGAATGGAGGGGGTTGGTTCTTTGGGAAAGCCTCTTGAGAAACCGTTACAGAATTTTCTTATAAATAGAAAAAAATCCAATATGCTTTAAAGCCTTGTAAAGGGCTTGACAGAGAGTAGAACAATTTTCTAACTCTGACCATCAAAAAAATCTACAGTGCTTTTTGAGAGAGACTTCTTGAGTTTGTGTTCCTCAGAAGAGACAATGATTTGATTTTCAAAAGGAGAATGTTTTAAAAAAAAAAAAGTCCTTTGGAAGAAATCTGTAATATTGAACATGCACTTGGTATTTAAATTTCCACCATTTGGAGGTTTCTTGTTTGAGTGTTGCACTGAGCTAGTGAAATGGCTGAATAATTCAATATATTCATTGTTGACCCATGGATCTTACAGACAGAAGGAAAAGTATTTCATTGGATTTAATTGGAAGACAGAAAAGATAGATATCTATATTTTTTATCTCTTATAATTTTAACAGTTACAGTCAAAATAGTCATGAGCATGACTGGAAGAAAAAGCTCAGTGGACAAACTATTCCAACACTGCTAGGCAGCACAGAAATTCAGTGAGGGTATGTAGAAATACTGGTTCTGCATTTTTCCCACTATCAACTGTGTGACCATGATCAAGGCTAAGTCAATGGAGTTGTGTAAAACTTTGGGAAACAAAGATCGATCAAGTCACTCAGTCAAGCACCACCAGAGGTGTGGCTATTCAGAGGCAGCAAGCTGTCCTCAGTAACCTGGGTCAAGTGTACATTTTAATCCCATGTCAGCATATCAATGCTTGTAACCTGAATTAGCTACCATCTCTTTTCAGATATCTGGGGGCAGGTTGCAAACCACAAGAATAAAAAGGGGCAGCAGTGAGCATGGAGGGACCGCAAATGCTTAGATGTAAGAAACAACACCCCCCCCAAATAAAAATGTTTAAAATTGTAATATTTTGTGATTGAGTCTGGCTCAAAGTGCGTATGATCATACACGAATTGCTTTGAATGCGTCATATTAAACTAATACTTTCCTGTCCATTGTTCTAAAATAAACCCTTCTGTGCATCACAGATTAGCACATTAAGGCAATTTTGGAGATGCTGACTTTCAGGATAATGGAGTCCATTAATGAAAGATATGAAAACCAGAAAAAAATGTTCAGAAATTTACACCATTGGATATCAACACTAGTGGTTCATCACAGTCTTGCTCTACTTTGGTTGTGTCAGTTGTAATTAAAACAAACAAACAAACAAAGGCATACCTGAAAGTAACATGGGAAGGAAAAGGTTTATTTTAACTGGCAAGGTACATACAGTTCATCACGCAAAGCCAGGGTAGGCACCTGGTTGTAGAAACTGATGTAGAGAAATGAAGCTTTCTGTCTTGCCCCAGTTTTATGTTCAGCCTCCTTGCTTACACCTGCCCAGGAACAGCACTGAAACGGTTAACTCATAAACTTTGGAAAGGTCATAGAACACTTCCCCCTCCCAGAAGGGCAAGTGTTTCCCCCTCCCAGAAGGGAGAAGCTAAATTACATTCCTCAGTCCCCTGTTGCTAGGGGAGTCCCAGAGTCCTTTGGCCATCTATGTCATACCCTAACAATCAATCAGTTTAAAGGTAAAACTGTTCTGCCAATCACATTGTGCCTAACAACAGCTGCCCTGAGAACTGTATACAGGCCCACACAGCCAAGTGCATGGTCATTCTCTCTCCATGTGCAGGGTGACCCCAGCATGCTAGAAATTAAATAAAAATTCCTCTTGCTTTTTGCATAGATTCCCAGGTCTCTCCGGTCTCTTACAGCACCACTCAATGGACTGCCCCCTCTTACATGAACTAACTGTTAAGAAAATGTCCCAGAGACATGCATGCCCACAGTCTGATTCTGGAGAAAGTGATTCTTCAACTAAGATTTCCTTTTCCTGGGTGTGTCACTTTGACCAGGAGGGTCAGCTCTTTTAAGGATAATTGGAGTATTATTTTTATCAAGAGTAAAAATGTGTGTGCTTCGTCGCAAGAGTTCTCCATTGAACCCATTTTAATTCATGTGCCATAATTTATGTATGCTTGAACTGAGTCATGGGGGTCTTACTATAGGGCCTAAGTTAGCCTTGAATTTAATCACTTGCCAACAGTGTCTATGAACGCCTGTGTAATCCTCCTGAGTGTCTGGGATTACAAAGTCATGAACAGCTACAGGCATCTACATGTTAGGACGCATTGTCACTTTCTCTTTATTTGTTCAGTGATGTTGAGGCTCATTGGTATCCCAAGTACAAAATTTCAAGTACAAAATAAATGAAAGAAAGGGGCAAATGACACAACATGAGGTCAGCAGTTTATAGGACTTATTATTCCTTATTTAGGTCAAGTGTTGTTCACTAGTTGCCCCACTGCATGTAGTAGTAAAAGCCTAATACCCATGGGTGTGTGCAATCTCCTATCATTAAGTCTTTCTACATTCATGGAAACAAATCTTTGTGTAGTATCATTGCACAAAAATGTGTCAAAATGAATCAAATGAGAACCAAATGTCCAAATAAAATATTGATTAAAATTTTAAATGAGTGTCATATTATTTACTTTGGAATATGTGTATGTTGGATGCTCTGAAGTGGATTAACTTCTTTCGAGAAAGGTTTCCTATGTATCTCCTCTACATTGAGATTTTTTTCAGAATACGATTTCCTTCATGTGAAAACATGATAGAAATTAATCAATTCCGGAGAATCAAGTGAGGAGCAGAGGAAGTAGCTATAAGGACTGGGTGAAGCTATCCGGGTAGGTAGGCTTGGGCTTGTAATTTAGTTCAAGTAGCTTCAAAACCCAGCTCACCGCAGGAATCCAATCCCCTATGAAAATCTTCTAGACATAAATGCAACCAAATTTAATTGGGAAAAAGCCTTGAATTTGGGAGCCAATCTTCCAGAAAATGCCAAATTAAATGGAAAAGTAGTCTGGTTTATCTTGGCGACAGCTTCACACTTCAGGAAATTACCTTGAAAGGAAGCTTCTTCCTGAAGAGATAAAGCAACCCCTGGGGCTGCAATAGCAGGAAATACCCGTTATAACCCCTACTTACAATAATAAAATATTGCTGCATGCTGAAGCTACAGAAAAAAAAATTGTAAGAATAGCTCGAGTAAACTCAATGTGTTTGTCCTCAAATATTGAAATAGAGAAATGTAAGCATTTTTCCATTCCAGAAGAGTCAGCAACAACTGTGTGACTGGTTTGTTTTGTTTCTTAATAAAACACCTTTTCAAGCTCTAACACGTACCATGTATAAATGGGGCATAGGGCATTGGTGAACCATTTTTCATTTTGTGGGCATACAGAGGTTTGATGTGTCTTTGACTTGATTGGCTTGGAGACAACATTGTTTTTCTGAATGGGTCGTTAGCTTTGTCCATAGAATCTTCTACTTCTACTCTATTCTATCTTCATGACACATCAATAATGTTTCTACGACTCACATAGACTAATGTTAAAAGTTAATCTAGACAGTCTCTGCAGGAGCTTGGCCATGTAGATGGGAGTGTTTCAGCCTAGGTCTAGGTAAGAAAATGGCAGTTCATAAAGTGACCCTGGACTAGCTGTGACATAGAAGATTATGCATCCCCTTTTGATTCCACACTTCCCTACACACAACCTCCATTCTCCATTCCCCAAATTTCTTTCATGATTGAAACAACACATGTTATAACCTCTCCATATTGCCATGTATTTGAGAATGGAACCTATCTTACAAACAATTCATCTTTTTCTACCTGTAGCAACAGAGTAGATGACTTAGTTGTCAGGATATTATAATAAGATAATTGACATGATAGACAGATGTTTTCAAAGGGGAAATCAGAAACATCTCCCTACATAGACACAGAAATATTTGACCTATTGAGTGAGGAAAACTAATATGAGAAATTAAATAAATATATGGGCTGGAGAAATGGCTACTGACTGAAGGTGCTTGCTATATAAGCCTAGCACACTTGAATTTGACTCGAAACTCAGTTAGAGCTAGAGGTGAGAGAAGAGTTCATAAGTTGTCCTCAAATGTCCATATGCATATTGGGTCATATGCAATTATTTTAACAAATATAAATTTATGAAGGCCATCGATGAATAAAATGTAGCAAGATATTATGGATCAAACATCCAAGTTATTTCTGAAATATTATAACAAGGGGGTAAAATAAGAAAGGATGTAACAGAAATATTTGAAACATCTAACTGCTGAAAGGCCTGTTGAGTAGCCATTCAGCAAAAAACATTGAAATGATGGTGTATCCACCACAGTTAATGAAATGCAGATCTGACACAGAAGTGAATATGACTAACAGAGATGAACTGTACACACAAGGACATGAGTTTGGAGAGACTCAGTCCCTGGCTTCTGTCATGATGAAGAAGAGAACTCGGGCCAGGATATTATGCCCAACAAGTCTAAAGCTTAACTACATGGAAGAGATGTCTCAAGACAAATAACAAAAAACAAACTACTTAGACAAGACAGATCATAGGTGAAAACTTCTTAAAGAAAATGAGGTAGAATGTGTAGAATTTCAACCAAGGCCAAAAGGTATTAGAAGAAAAATCTCTGGGAAATGTTAAAAAATTGTGGTGGTTGGTGGGGAATGAACCATTACACAAGCACACAGCACAGATACCGTGGTGAAAGATAAGTGGCTCTGAGATTCAGGATACATGCTGCTTTAGCTCCACAAAAATGAGTTGTATGATCTATATAGAATGGCTTTTTGAAAAGAAATAATTTTAAGAATAAAAAAATTTGAGACCTTAGCTTGCATTTATTCAGATTAGGTTTTCTTTCTATCTACCTGTCTATTATCTATCTATCTATCTATCTATCTATCTATCTATTGATGATCATTTATCAATCATCTATCTATCATCTATGTATCAATCCCTATCTCTTTAGACAGATCAAGATAGAGGTACAAATATATACATTGTATCTCTGATGGATTGTGAGTCTTCTGCTATGTAATTCATATGTAGTATATAATTACCTCTGTAGTCTTAATTACATCTCACTTCAATTCATATGCTATAGGTCTATATCTAGTGTTGCTATAATTGGGGAGAATGCCTTCAGAAAGCTAAGGGTAAAATATGTCACAATATCAAGACACTTATCTGTTAGGAACAGTGTCTATACAGGAGGGGAAGCACCAGCAACCTCTTATGCACGAAGATTACCTTGAAAACACAGCCAGAGGTCACATTCCGTAAGCCTAGCTGCATTTTTTAGTAAAGAAACTTTTATCTTAATCTTGAAGCCTATAAGTTTTTTCTGACATCTAGTGCTTCTGGGAGAAGCATTTTACCCTATGTAGGTAATTTAAACTAGACCCTTTCGTGTAAATATAAATTCTCTCCATCTCTTTCTCCTTTTCCCTTTCCTCCCATATGTATGTATGTATGTATGTATGTATGTATGTATGTATGTGTGTATTCATATAAGTTTTCAAATGTCCTTATTAACAAAAATGTTAGTTTTACCCTTTGCCTCCTTCTTCTGCCCTACCTTCTCTCTTCCTATTTAACCCTCCCTCCCCATTATGGGGCTGAAGGCTCCTAGAGGAATAGAATGGGCTTAAAAAAGGAAGGTTATGACCCCTGCTTGGGTTTGCCATGCTCCAATGGCTGGCACCAAATATATACAGACAGCAAGAGTTATAGTCAATACTTTATTACGTTTTTAAAAAGTAAAGAGGACTGGAGGTAGGAGAGGCAGAAACTTGGGGTGAATAGGATCAAATACATTGTGTGAAATTCACAGAATTAATACAATATTTATTTTGAAAGAGAACAACAGAAAAGAATTAAAAACAACTTTAATTAAACTTGGCATGGGGTAAAATAGATTAATTTACTAAGGAACATTATCAATGCCCTGATAAATATAATATTAAACACAGCAGGTTAAAAAGATTTATAATATTTTTTCAAAGACATTGCAAGCCAACAATTTAAACTGAATGATACACATTTAGGCAAAAGTCAACTGCTCAATAGAAATCATTACCAGGAGAATCACAGAAGTAGAATTACAGATTTATTACACCAAAATATCTCAAAAGTCCAATTTGTGGAATGTTGTTATGGAGACAAGTCTGTGTTTGAGATAAGAGTCAAATGATAAAATGTACTTGGAAAGAAAAGAATACATTCAAGAGATGTATCATGCAAACTGGTAACTGTACCCCATAACAACATATGGCAACCTTGACAAATACTAAGACAATGAAAATGTCTTCACCAAAACATGAACAAGTGAGTTTATGTGTATGTTAATTACCTGTAGTTAGAAATTCTATAATGTATGTAATCATACTTACATAAATTTATGTTGAAGATAATATTTACATACAATTTTGCCTATTTCTATAGAATCATTTAAAAGCTCAAAGTCACATTACAATCTTGGCTAATTTATTATTTGATGTATTTCTTGAGCATCTTTATTATACATCTGTAGTTCTATGTATTGTTAACCTTTGGTCAAACAATATTGACAATTGTTTTTGAAGTCTTAATAAACTATGAAATAGAAGATAAAAAGACTCCAAATATTTTATTTTGAACATCATCCAAATATATGAAAATGCCCACAAATGAATTTAAGCTACTAGAAATAATTCATGTGTCAGGATTTATTTAAAAATCAAGTGAATGCATGGTCTGTGTAGGTTTCCTTTTATTTATTAGCCAATTTACTTTGAGACCTGTACATTGCTGATAAAACACAGAGTAAGGGCCTGAGATACCATTTATTGGATAGCCACTTGGTGCTTAGTGTATAGCTGTAGCTGCATTTAAATACTCATAACTTGAAGAGATCAATACCCAAAAATGAATTTGGAGACGTTAATATCCACATGGGAGCCCAGATTTCAAAAATATCATGTAATGATAAAATGGCACTATCCATTAGTAGTATTTTATAGGAAGATTTTTGTAGTGTTCCAAATAATTCCTGTGATATGCCCATGGCCAATGACACCTTAGTTTCTGTGTGACAGTTATAATGGCACATACATGGCATCTACCTTCTTTAAATGTAGCTCCTATTTAAAGACTCGAAACTAACCTTGTGTTTTTAACTTGGAGGAAAGCTTGAACACAGCAGCACAGAGATGTTTTCCCCCTTCCCCATCTGTTGTTTGCAACTGGCTAATGCCGTTTGTTCGAGGCTTGTCTTGAGCAGCCAGGGGCTCAGACATTCTCAGCCTCTGTTGACACTGGATCGCTGGATCCACAGGACAGTGTTTAATTCCCATCTTATTTTTAGGAACATGTTTGTGTTCTAACCATAGCATTAGTTTTCAGACGATGAAAATGAAATCAAGAGGGTGTGAAGAGAGGCATTTTTTGAAACTTAAAAAGTGAGCCAATGAAAACATGCAATTAAATAATATGCTGGATTGTATTCACATGTGTCAAGCACTGAATGACGTGTTGTAAGAAACACTGTCACTCTTTAGTTATCAACTTGACAACTTGGGAAGAAGGAGGCTCAGTTGAGGAACTGCCTGTATTGGCTTTTGCAGTCATGTCTCTGAGGCATTTACTCAATTACTAATTAACATAAGAGGCTCCATGAATACGCAGGTCAACCTGGTCTGTGTAAGAAAACAGACTGAGCAAGAGGAAGCGAACCAGTAAGCCACATTCCTCCAGGGTCTGAGTTTCAATCCCTGACTCTAGGTCCCCACCTTGAGTTTCTACCTTGCCTCTTCCCAGTGAGAAACTGTGACCTACACGGCAATGAAACCTGTCCCTCCCCGAATTACATTTTGATCATGACATTTATTGCAGCAACCACAAAACAAACTAATGAAAATTCCAGGTTAAACATAAAATCAAGAAAATTGTGTAAACTGACACTGTGGTTCAGGCTTGTGATTTTCTAACACTTCTGCCTACATAAAAAAATGTTACTCAAAGATAACCTGAAATGTTCTGCACTGTGGTGGTATGTCCAGGAAGAAGGATGCAATTGGGTAGGTACAGTAGTTTGCTGACATTTTTTCTTCACCTAGTGAACTTGAGAGTCATTCACAACATTCAGGCCATTTGAGGTTTTGGTCTAGAATCCATTTTCTCCTTTTACATTTTGAGGGGGAAAATGATGTCATGATCCTTGGGAATTTTGTGTGTCCCTCCCCTGGAAATAAGATGAAAAATGGCAATAGCAACCACCACCTCTGACATTCCAAGGACATTATTTAGTAGAACATCTTCTCTGTGACATCTCTGTTCTGTGAATGCTGACTATCTCCCCCAGAACATTCAGAAATATGGAAAATATTTCTTAAAGTCCAATCATAGGCTTTGAGATCCATTTTGTATAAACTCAAGAATACATCTCCCCACTGTGATCCTCTTTCAAAGTCCTGAAGGAAGTTTTTATTAATTTTATTACACTATTAGCATCACTTTTGAGGTTGGGTCTCCTGGATTCTAGGCTGGCCTCAGGATTAGAGGGTAATCATGAACTCCTGATCCTCCTTGCCTCCACCTTTTGAGTGTTGGGATGGTGGAATGAACCACCAGGCTCAGTTTATACAGTGCTGGGGACTGAGTGTAACTTTTTGCATATTACCAGTTGACTAGATCACCAGCTTTCCCTTTAAATGTTTTTACAACACTATGCTGCAGGTATCAAAGGTAGATGTGAAATAGGTTTTATGATTTTTGAAATGCAGAATTTTAGACCATTGATGGCATTTATAACAGTGTGGCGACTTAGACATGTTTTAGAACCATGTGGCAAAATGATCAAAGTATTGGAACTCCCGGCTTATTGTCCCACTAGACTTTTATAGATGGGTTCACGGGCCTCTTGTGATGATAAGATGGATATGATGTATAACAGCAGAACCTGAAAAAAGTTAAATTTACACTTACTATTTTCAGAAAACGATGAAAACCTTTCATTAAATATTTATTTATATATTTATATATGTATGTATTTATTTATTCGGGGGCTATATGAGTCCATGTGCACTGTGTGCTTACAGGCGCCTTCAGACATTAGAAGACAATGTTGGATACCCTGAACATAGAGTTATAGGTACTTATGATCTATCTTCCTCCTATATCTGCTCAAAATGCTGGTCCTCTAAAAGAGCAGTGAACACTCTTCACTGTGGAAGCACAAAGTGAAAATTTCTGTTTGTGTCATGTGATATAGTTTCACAGGATGTTATGCTGAAGCAAGACCAATGAGAGGACATGTGATGTTAGGAGAGAGTTTAAGTAGGACCCAACAGACTGGCTGCTCCCCTGCATTCCTTGCCATACTTTGTTGGTCTTGCTTCTTAGCTAATATTCACTTCCTAGAGAGAGAGGCACAGTAGAGAACTTTTCCTGGCATCCCAGCTGGTTCCAGTCGCTCCTTCTAACTCTTGCTGATTTGCAGAGAGGCCTGTCTCTTTCTGCTGGATCAAGCCACTGCTACTGATAATTTGGTTTCCAGACATTACTGAACTGGACAGTTGGTATCTTGATGAACAGAGATTGGAATTACCCCATAGAATACTCCTAAACAGGTCCACATTCTCTTGTCCCATTTACCATCTTTTCTCCCCTACCTTCGGGAGGTAGGCTAGAAGGGAGGTTGAAGCATTTGAAAACCATTATTAAAGTAGGTTTTGAAAAATCTAAGCTCACAGAGGTATCTTTCCAGTTCCTCTAATCTTTCCAGTAATCTCTAATGAAGGGGAAACATGAGAGCACAGATGGTCATACCATTTGCAAAACCACGGGACATGTGAGGCAGGGACAAGCAGGGGAATGTCTCATCAAAGGGCAGAATTCAGAAAACTTTCTCACTGAACTCTGGCAGTTACATCTCAGGAAGGCTCAGCAGAGGCACAGGACTTGTCCAAACTCTTGGATTTCTGAGTGACTTCAATTCTACATCCTCTGGACTGTGCCTGGATCCAATTTCACCAAAATTAATTTCAGGACACATTTTTGTAATTTTAATTTTTTTACATGTACTTTCCAAGTTTCACCCTTCATAAAGTACTTGCAAATATTGGTAGGTTGCAGTATCCAATAACTTTATTTGATGTTCTATGAATTATGAGCCTTTATATTCTTATTACCTCTTGATCAACAGGGATCCAGTCTCTGAACACATTCCTGGCTCAGTCAGTAGTGTTCACTATTTCTAAAATGTCATCCAATCCATAGTTACCCGCTACTTTAGACCCTGCTTATCCCATGGGAAAGTGCTTGCAACCGTTGTAGGTGGGTGTTATTCTTTTACTTTGAGATTTTCAGGCAATGCCCAATGATTAAGAAGGAATCCTTTCTAAACCTTATTAATATCACTAATGTTTGCTTTGTAAATTTTATGCTAATAGCACAATATATCTTCTCAGGTAGGTTATATGCTGTATAGCATCAAGAATAAACATTGATGAAAGCTATGGACTTGGGGTTTTAATGGCCTGTCAAGACTCATAAGTTGTAATAAGTGCCCCACTGTGGAGAGGTATTTTGGAGCAGCCTGTATATTAATGAAGGAAATAAGAATAAAAGCAATCTTAGTACTTGTCAGCTTTTCTATGAACCCAGAAGGTCCTTACATGATTAATGTATGTTATGTACCTGGCTATATTGCAAACTATTTTAGCTTGTGTAGGCTATTAGATCACACAGCAATTCATTTGATGAAACCTGTGAACTACCTCTTTTTTAGTTATTGTCAGTTGTTTTAAAAATTCATGTGCTGGGACAAAGATAAAACAGAGACTGAGGGAACAGCAAACCAATGACTGCCCCAAACTGAGACACATTCCATGGTCAAGAACCAACCCCTGACACCATTAATGAAACTCTGTTATTCTTGCAGATAAGACTATAGCATAACTTTCCTCTTAGAAGCTCTACCCAACAGCCAATGGAAAGAGATGCAGAGACCTACACCCAAACATTAGATGGAGCTCAGAGAGTCTTATAGACGAGTTGGGAGAATGATTGAGGGATCCAAAAAGGAAAGAGACCCCACCGGAAGAACAGAGTCAACTAACTTGAACCCTTGGGTACTCCCAGGGACTGAATCATTAACCAAAGAATAAGGATGGGCTGGACCTAGCCCCCTCCCCCGCACATATATAGCTGATGAGTGGCTTGGTCTTCATGTGGCTTCCCCAGCAACTGGAGCAGAGGCTGTCCCTGAGCCTGTTGCCTGCCTACATTTTGGTCTCATGTCCCTAAATGGAAGCCTTGTCCAGCTTTGGTGTCAGAGGATGTACCTAGTTCCACAGTAACTTGATGTGAGGGGGTTAGTGGGAGGTGACACCCAAAGGAGGGGCGGTGTCTCCATTCTCAAAAGAGAAGGGGAAGGTAGAATAGAGAAAGGACTTACATGATGGGGTACTAGGAGAAGAGACTTATTTCCCATAGGTGACAACAAAGTGAACTTTAGTTCAACCTCTTCATAAATATAAGTTGACTGGTTTCACAAATAGCCAACCTGGGTGTCTGTTTTATGTGATGCGTTGGGATACACACAGAAATCTTTTTCTTTGGGAGAGTTTTTCCAATGAGTTGAATGAAAGGTCCAAAAATGTTAGAATATTATCCATACACATGGATACATCCAGGTTAAAAAGTCACAAAGGATCACTTGTCTTGTCCATGACCAAACAGTGAGTTATCAAATTCTTCTGAAGTACATATGAAGAAAAATTACTATACTGCATCTCCTTAGGCTGTGACTCTGGACTGTACAGATGGTCATGAGGTGAGCATAAGCATCTACTATTCTCTGCTTCAGAAGAATAGTCTTGTCTACAGATATAATGTGAATTACTGCTTTAATCTTCTGCTGTGGTGACTCTTTTACCATGATATAAATATAAAAATAATACAGTCAAAACAAATATATATTTATAACCTATACACACATACACACACACATATATATGTTCCTTAAAACTAGCAGCTTTCTAAAAATGTTAAGTTCAATAGTCATCAATAAAGATAGGATAAATTTAATGGAGTATAGATAGCCTTTGATATTCTGGTATATGTGTGGACACATGCAATCTTATGTATATACATGTTTTCTTGAATATTTTCTACTTGCTAGAAGATTTCATTGTATCTTTCACACTCATCAGAATATTATACCCCTACCTCTGTGTGAAACAATGTGTAAAACTCCAGGAACCTATTCCAGAGAAAGGCAGTGACTACTATTATTTATTAACAACATAAGCATTTTAACACTGAAGAGTTGATCAGTGGGTAAGAAAGAAAACAAACATGATGGTCAATATCAATAAAGTTTTTTCCAAGGGAAAGCATTTATTGGGCCCCTGTGGTCAGATCTCACACAGACAGATACTGTTGAAGCATTGATACAACAGAGGAAGTATGTTCATCTGCCAAGGTGCCTAAGCAAAAGTGGTCTCTGAAGTTACACCGGAAAACTCAGAAGAACTGGTTTTGTCTGTCTGTGCTGTGACTTAGTTTATGACTCTCCTTGTGTGCACCTTGCATGAGTACTGTAACATGCACTTGATTTGTCTAGAGTGAATGGTGAAATCCTGAAGTCAAGTGTCCCAGTGTATGGAACTTGGTGCTGGAGGCAAGGGTTGAGAAAGGTCCTGGGGCAGGGCAAATGGATTAGAAAAGCCTAAGTGGTCTCCAAGATGAATGGAATGTCATCAGTGCAAAACTCTAATCTGCTGGAGACTCTGGTGTGAATGTATCATTTACACCAAATGCAAGCAGGAGGCCATTAGCAGGGGAAAATGATCCTGAAATATTCATGGTTGAATCTCAAGCTACACTTTATCACATACTTTGTGAAAGTTCCTTTGATAGGCAGTGTTACTTATAAAATCAGCTCATGAATAACCAGAAGCATTAAAGCATACATATAATAATCAATGTGTTATTTTGGTTTCATGGAAGTTATACTTCAATCTGTTTAATTTCTTACAGAATGGTCATGAAATCTTTTATCTATTTGCTATCAGGGCTAATTGTTGATATCTGTGATTTTCCCTTAAAATACATAAGCCATTACCAGTCTGCTTACAATGTCATCTCTCTGAAGGCTAAGGCAGGAGGACTGCAGCTAGCTCAGGGTAAGCCTGGAATTCACACAGAGCATGTCTCTAAAACAAACAAGTGGAAACAAATTACTTTGTCCCTAGACAGAAGATAGGCTGTATGCTACATGCATCCTTCAGAAATAATTCCCTTTATCAATAAGGGGAATGAAGTCATTGTTACATTTGATAGACAAGGTACATCACCCACCCAAATAAGTAACATAGTCAATCAATTTTTTCCAATTCCCACCTTCAGTTTAATGTTTTTATGAACATAATTACAACCAATGAAAAGAGGAAAGGATTTTCTCTACAACAAACTACCTTTTCAAGTTCTTTCACATATATAAATGCAGTAAATAAAGAGACTCAACCCAAACACACTCTTTTTTTCTCTGTCCTATTATAAACAAGTGGCTAAAAGTACTTAAAAATGAATAAATGCTCTACTTTACTCTGTCATATCTACATAATTTAACAGAATCCACTTTGTTGAATTTTTCAGACATGTCATGCAAACAGATACTCTCCTAGGAATCTACTATTTTTGTTTACATTTTTTGTTTTTTGAAACAAGGTCTCTTGTAGCTGAGGCTGCCCTCAAAATTAGCTATGTAACAAAGGCTAGCCCTAAATTGATCTCTTGCAGGACTTCCCAAGTGCAGGGATTACAGACAGGCATGTGCACTTTACCTAGCTCCTAGGAAGTATGTTTTGAAACCAATCTGTTTATGTAATGGAAATGAGTAGTATTAATAACAACCACTTTACAAAACACCTTCTCACATGGAAAAATTTCAAAATGCTTACAAATTTTTTTACAACTGTCTAAAAAGGCACAGACAAAACTTAAGCACCTTCAGTCATAATGTTCCGAATATCCAATATAATAGATACCCCTTCCTAAGAAAATCAGCTGCTTACCATAGTTGAGCCTCTTTACCCATCCTTAGCCCTCCTCTCCAAAATTCAGCTCAGGAAACAAAAATTAGAAAATCACTTCAGTCACAAGTAAATTGTTTCTCAGAGGAAAATTCATTTACAAATGAAATTAGCAATTCTTAAGCCATGTGAGGGTGGGGGTAGGGTGGGGAGGGGGGAAAGAAATTAACACTGAACTAGTCTATTATCCAGGGCTACAAAGTGTTTACCTTTGAGCATTATTGCCACAAAATTGTATTTAACACATATATGATTTTCACAAAACTCTTATATGCTACAAAATATATTACATGTTAAAATACACACACGAGTAGGACACAACTTAAATACAGTAAAATCCTGAACAGAGCTAGGCTATGTAACAAAATAAGACAGCGTGAAAGTGATTACTTCCTGTGGCCAGGGAAGGTAATTTGCCCTGCTATGAATTTTGCTCTTCATAAGGGCAAAAACGTTTTGAATTTAGAGGCATTCATATAAATGAAACATTATATCTAACACTACTTGCTTTCTAAACTTAAAGGATTCGCCTGGTGACTGTTGAAAAGAAAATGTATATACAGGTAATACAAAACAGAAAAAGGAGCCAGACATAATCCCAGGGCTCAATAAGTAAGCAAAACTAGAGGCTAGCCTGGGCTATACAAATCTTGTCAAAAGTAAAATAAAAGAGAGATATAAAAAGGTAATGACCTGTTATCACACACAGAGATGAGGCTCAAAGTCATTGTGTTGGTTTAAAAGGACAATTGAAATGGAGCCTACTATAAAATACCAGTTTTATATCAATCACCCCAGATTAGGTCAAATTATAATGATAAAGAACTCTTACTAAAATTTGGAGTTAGAAGGGGGTAGAAAAAGGAGCAACATAAGGAAATTTCTGAAGCTGTATTAGCTAGGGTTTTACTGCTGCAAACAGACACCAAGACCAAGGCAACTCTTATAATGACAACAGTTAATTGGGCTGGCTTACAGGTCCTGAGGTTCAGTTTGGCAGGAGCATGGTAGTACGCAGGCAGAGAGTTCAACATCTTCATCTGAAGGTCTCTTGAAAAAGCCTGGTTCCTACATGGTTAGGAGGAGGGTCTCATTGCCCACCCACACAATGACATACTTCCTCAAACAAGGCCACACCTACTCCAAGAAGGCTACACCTCCCCATAGTGTGACTCCCTGGACCAAGGATATTCAAACCACCACAGAAAGTGATAGAACTGTTCTGTGTCTCAGTCATAGAAAATTATATGTGTTAAATTGGCAGAAATATAACTTTCCAGAGAAAGGTTCATTTTAGTGCATGCTAACTAAACAAACAAACAGAAAAACTAAAACAAAACTGAACTCTAAGTAAACAGTAGACAAAAAAATATCTTTGATAAAACTGGAATATATAGAAAAGTAACTTTTCATTCTCTGCCAAGAAAATACTTGTATTAGCTACAGAGTTCTTAACCCAACTATATTATATATAATCATGAAAGAGTCTAATTACATATTCTCTTGGACATTTAAATTATAGAATTTTAAGGACATTCTGCTAGTCTCATGTGAATCAGACTTGTGCTCCTTGAATTTGAAATTGTTATAGTACAAGAATAATGCTTAAACATTAAAAAGGAAATTGTCTGTCCTGTTTTCTAAATTAATAGTGATGGACAGCACTATACTTTCAAATCCACTTCATGTCGTCCTAATTCATAAAAGTTACAATAGGGTTAGATTCAACACTAAATTGCTTGCCTGAAACTACAATTCAGAATATGAAATTATCGCAGGAGTGGGAATAATGCTTGAGACAAGGGAGATACCATAAACTTCATCACACCCCTCACAACCTAGGACCAATTAGACACTCAGAATGAGTAACATGTAGGGAGAACAAAAATAAAAAAGTTTTTAGGGGGCGTGCTTATAAACAGATGCCCTACCATAGTGATTCTATTTACTTTTTCACTACGGTAGATTCTACCATTTGAGGTCAGGTCTGTATAGATTTCCCCACTGTTTCTGCCATGAACCGAGATTAAGTGCTTGTTGAGAGTAGGTATGAGTTTGAAATCCATTATCACAACAATGGCATTTCTTTGGCAGTCCTCCATTGTGTATGTTCTAGTGGTCCTGAAAATTGCCTTAAGTATTAAGGGTCTTCAAGCACACTGTACATTGAAAGGGCCATAGACCCGTGTGTCCTTGAATATGCCTGTTGAGATTTTTCTTCTGTGTATGTTTTCCACACTGCAAGCTCAAGAACAGTCTTTGAATCTTAAGGTAACACAGGTCGTTTTCTATGTGAAGAAAGCCCCTCAGATACCTGGGTCACTGGTGCCTGAATGGAAAAAAATCTCATCCAATTTCTAAATCTCATTTACTGTTCCATGACTTTCATCCGATTCTCCCAAAATAACTCTTGATTTTGATTTCCAGGAGCTTCTACCACACTGCTGTCAGCTACAGACCAGTGTTTTGCTTCAAGGAAGTACATGCCTTCTTCGGAGGAGTTCTTTTTTTTTTTTATTCGATATATTATTTATTTACATTTCAAATGATTTCCCCTTTTCTGGCCCCCCACTCTCCAAAAGTCCCATAAGCCCCTTTGCCTCCCTCTGTTCTCCCACCCAACCCTTCCCACTTCCCTGTTCTGGTTTTGCCCTATACTGCTACACTGAGTCTTTCCAGAACAAGGGGCCACTCCTCCGTTCTTCTTGTACCTCATTTGATGTGTGGATTATGTTTTGGGTATTCCAGTTTTCTAGGTTAATATCCAGTTCTAATGCTGCAAAATCTGGCCACTTTCTACATTGTCTCTACTGGTCAAGTCTACATGGAGGATACAGACCTCATTCTCTTTAAAACCACTAAACCACCGTGTAAGGCAGCTCAGTCTTCACAGCTACGGTGTCTGGCCTCAGTGGGAGAGGATGTGTCAAATCTGCCAGATACTTGATGCCCCAGGGGATACCCAAGGGGGACCCACCCTCTCAGAGAAGAAGGGAAAGGGGGATGGGAAAGGACTAGGCAAGGGAAAGACCAGATGAGAGGGGGAAAACAGCGTTTGTTATGTACATTAATAAAATAATATATTAAAATATATAAATATTTTAAAAATTAAAACATTTTAATCATAAAACAAACAAAACAAAACCATTTTCTACTGTAGAGCCCTCTGGTGACTTCTTCCCCCTTTGCTCTCTGATGTCAACCTTTCTGCAGCTGACTGTAACGCATGGCTTTTTTTTTCTTATTTTTTTTAATGTTATTAGTAGATATATTCTTTATTTACATTTCAGATGTTGTACCCTTTCCTGGTTCCTCCTCCCCTCCTCGAAAGTCTCATAACCCATCTCTCCCTCCCCCTGTTCCCCAACAACCCTCTCCCGCTTTCCTTTCCGGGCATTCCCCTATACTGTGGCATAAAACCTTCCCTGGACCAGGGGCCTTTCCTTCCTTTGATGTCCAACAAGACCATCCTCTGCTGCCTATGCAACTGGAGTCAAGGGTCCCTCCATGTGTGCTCTTTGGTTGATTGTTTTGTCCCTAGGAGCTCTGTGAGTTCCGGGTGGCTCATATTGTTGTTCCTCCCACTGTGTTGTAAACCCCTTTCAGATCCTTGAGTCCTTTCTCCAGCTTCCTCACTGGGGACCCTGTGCTCATTTCAATGGCTGGCTGAGAGTGGCCCCCTCTGAATTTGTCATGCACTAGCAGAGCCTCCCAGGTGACAGCTATATCTGGCTCTGGTCAGCAAGCACTTGTGGGCATTGATAATGGTGTCTGGGTTTTGTAACTGTATGCTGGATGGATCCCATATACAGATGTAGATGGGGGAGTCTCTGGAAGGTCTTTCCCTCAGACTCTGCTCCACACTTTGTCTCTGTATCTCCTTCTCTGGGTATCCATCTCTTTAGTTCCGGCTTTCTTTTTACACTTTGTGGTCTCATGGTTGGCACTGAAGGCCTTGCCTTGCCTAGTTCTGCCTTTGACCTCCATACCTGGAGACATCCACATCAGGCTCCTGCCAGCTAGCATTTCTGGGCATCAGCAAAAGTGTCTGGGTTTGGTGGCTACATATGGGATGGATTCCCAAGTGGGGCAGTCTCTGGATGGCCTTTCCTCAGTCTCTGATCCATACTCTGTTCCTGTATTTCCTTTAGACAGGAGCAAATCTGAGTTAAAATTTTGGGTAGGGTGGTGGCCCCGTCCCTCAAATGGGGGCTGTGCCTAAATTCTGAGTATGGTCTCTACAGGTTCGTTCTCCCCTTTGTTGGGTATTTCAGCTAATGACATCCTTGTTGAGTCCTGGGAGCCTCTTGCTTTCTTAGCATCTAGGACTTTCTCTTGGCTACCCCCCAGTTCCCCATCTCCCATTGCTACACATCTCCGTTCAATTTCCTGACCCTCTATACATCACTCCCCTCTTCTCCCATACCTATCCTGCCCCTACTTTTTTCCTCTCCCCTCCCTTTTTCAAAGTCCTGCTCACCCTCTATTTCCCATGATTATTTCCTTCCCCTTCTAAGTAGTTCTGAGGCATCCACACTTTGGTCTTCCTTCTTTGTGAACTTCATGTGGTCTCTGAGTTGTATCTTGGGTATTCTGAGCTTTTGGGCTAATATCCACTTATAGTGAGTGCAGACTATGTGAATCCTTTTTTAACTGTATTACCTCACTCAGAATGATATTTTCTAGTACCATCCATTTGCCTAAGAATTTCATGAAGTAATTGTTTTTAATGGCTGAGTAGTACTCCAATATATAAATGTGCTACATTTTTTGAATCTATTCCTCTATTGAAGGACATCTGGGTTCTTTCCAGCTTCTGGCTATCATAAATATGGTTGCTATGAACATAGTAGAGCATGTGTCCTTATTATATGTTGGATCATCTTTTGGTTTTATGCCCAGGAGTGGTATAGCTGGGTCCTCAGGTAGTACTATGTCCAATTTTCTGAGGAACCATTAGATTGATTTCTTTTTCCAAAATATGTAAAGAATTCAAGAAGTTAGACTCCATAAAACTAATTAACCCAATTTTTAAAACGTGGGGTACAAAACTAAACAGAGAATTCTCAACTGAGGAATCTTGCACAGCTGAGAAGTACCTGAAGTCATCAGGGAAATACAAATCAAAACAACTCTGAGATTCTACCTCACACCAGTCAGAATGGCTAAGGTAAAAGCTCAGGTGACAGCAGATGGTGGTGAGGATGTGGAGAAAGAGGAAAACTCCTCCATTGCTGGTAGGATTACAAGCTTTTTGACTATTTTAAATAACATAATTATGTCATTGCCATATTCCATTACACATGGTAATGATATAAGGATAATTAAAATTTCAGGTGATATAGAGGAGAGAATCAGAGAGAGAGAGAGAGAGCCTTAAATGGCAATGATTTCTGATGAGGAAAAGAGGTGAAGAGCTGGCTAAAAGTGACTAAAACAGGAAAGTGGAAAAATTTTGAGTTAGGCTTTAATTAAGAAGGAGAGGGAGATAAATGAAGAAGGAGAGAGGAGGACAAAATAACAGTGAGGATGTCTGATAAAGCTACAAGAAGTCATACCATTAAGTATCTACATAAATACCTATAATATATGTAAGATGGTGTATATATATATATATATATACACACACATACAGAATTTAAATGAAAATTTCCCTTTAAGATCTCTTGCCTAAGAGCATGTCAGAATGACTAACAGCAAAACTTCACATGACATGTTCCACCCACCTCTCAGACTGGCTGCCAAGTCAAACAGCCATGTCACATTCCTGGTATGTATATGTATGTATGTGAGTATATATATGTGTATATGTGTATATACACATATTCCAGGTCCAGGGCGTCCTATGCAACCACTCTCTCATAGTTGGTTTCTCGGCCATGAAATTACCCTCCAGGTGCTCCTTGATTCAGATGAAATAATAAAACTGAGTTTCTGTTGAATCCAAGGATTTAAATAATAGTAACACCTCCACCAATTATACAAACATTAGTCACATGTCATATACCACACTGGTATCCATGTTAAAGACCTAAATTCCTTATGGGAGGGATTCTATAATAACCCTTTTTACAGTTGCTTAACTCAGGTGCTAAGAGGTGAAACAACTCTTTGAAAAGCAGTATAAATGGTTGCTACATATTCAAGTTGTCTCAGTCCAATATACTAAAGTGGGGGTGGGGGGCTAATTTGTATTGATGCAGCTGCTGACCTCAGTTATGGCTATCAAGTGTAAGAATAGTCACCCATACCATCAGCCATGCATATAGTTAAAACACTTCCCAGAATTTGAGCACAGAATTGTTTTGGGATTACAGGGACACAAGAGAGAATGATACCATAGTATCAAAAATACTGATACTTTGCATATTGACAATGGGAACTATTGTACTCTTATGCCTATATTATTATTAAAGTGGTTGTACTGAATGGTTCATCTTGGATCTAAGTTTGTGTGGAAATTCACACTTCCATAAATCTTCTGTTTGTTTGTTTGTTTGTTTGTTTGTTTGTTTGTTTGAGACGGGGTTTCTCTATATAGCCCTGGCAGTCCTGAAACTCACTCTGTAGACCAGACTGGCCTCGAACTCAGAAATGTGCCTGCCTCTGCCTCCCAAGTGCTGGTATTAAAGACATGTACCACCAAGCAGACAAACTTTTCATGTGCATAGATGGCTGAAGCCTCTGGATAGTGTGGGAATGTGTTTGCACATAGTTACAAGTGCCTTTGAGTATATGCAATGACACACAAGTTTTAATATGTTTTCCAACGTGACTGAACACTTTCAAGTCCTTTCTCCAGCAGTTCTTTGCCAGCATGCTGTTGATCTGGATTCATAACCACTGCTTGCTTTAGTTCAGTACTTTCAGCTTAATCTTTGTAGCTCATTTTTCTTAGAGAGATACACAGGCTTTATTCTGTATTCTGGTGATGATTGCTCTCTCTTATACTCAGAGACTTTGGTGGAACATACAAAGAGAGCTATAGAACACACTTCTGGACTTAAAATCATTAGCTTTTATCTGTGTCCAATTTTAGTGAGGTAACAGTGCTTTGATTATTCAACACTAAGCTTTACATCTCAGTAACATAAGGTCTTTTTTTTTCCCTTTCTGTCTACATAGTTTTGGCATCCACAGACTTGGCATTCCTTAAAATCTTTTAAAAGAAGCTGGACAATGTCTATAAAAAACCTGCTACATTTTAACTGGAATGCTACTGAACCTGTAAATTACTTTGGGTTGAGTTGATATCTAAACAACATGCATATGAATACAGTATAAGCAAGTCAGACCTTAATATAATTTCAAAGGAGAAAAAAGAAATGAATTTGACTCTAGCAATCAGAGATAATTGCTGAAATGTTTCAGTTTTAGAAAGTTGGATAAATATTAGGTAAAAAAGAAACTGAATTAGATACTTGGTTTACACAGAATTTAAAGATGCTGCACCTATTAAAATGGCAAATTTTCAAGCAAGGTGGTGTTTGGTTTGTTGTTGGATGGGCATGGTTGCCTAGTGGCTCGGGGGCTTGCTGCCAAGCTCAACGCCTGCGAACGTTAACCACTTAGTCACTGCCTTTCTTTTCTCTTTTGGATTTTGTGTATCTGGGTGTTTTGACTGCATGAAAGTGTATGTACCACTGATGTTCCTAGTGCATGAACAGGTCAGAAGTGGGCAGCGGATCCTCTAGAACTGGAGTTCTGGATGGTCAAAGCTGCCCTGCAGATGCTGAGAACCAAGTGTTCAACTGAAGAGCTGTCTCTCTGGCTCCCACCATCCGCTTTCTATTTCATTGAGTTACTTTTCCAATCACCCTGGTTATGATGGATGATATATGGAACGGACATATGATGTATGCTATTTGACGCTCTTCATAGGAACATGTAGCAAGTGCCCTAGACCCTGTGAGAGGGAACTGGTTATCTCTAATGCTTTGCATGGTAGCAGAGGTGCTTAAATTATACAAGTCCATTTTACAATGCGGCTGGCTCAACCACAGAAGAGGAAATTATTTAATCAAATTTGTTTGAATACTTTCTTTGTCAGTTAAGTCTGATTCACACATTGGAAATGACTTTTTAAAGGAGACAAAGGATATTTTAATAGAATCCACTTGTTATGTCTGAACACTGGGCGACGATAAACTAGAAAATAGTTGTATCTGAGGGGAAAAACTCAAATATTTCACTAGCAACTGAGAAAAACCTGAGATTGTCTATACTGCTAGACATATGTCATCTAATTAAAGGAAAATGTCAACTCCTTTTTGACCCTTATTATTGCTGCCCCCAGAACAATAAGTTGGCTCAATGTTTATTCTGTGTTTTCACTTGCCCTGAAGATTTTGAAGTTTTATCCTTCCTTTCTTACCTTTTTTGTCTTATTTTTCATAGTTCTATCAATGAAGCATAACATACCTCCCCTTCTTGTAGTGGGTTGACCTCATGCTACTTATAATCTAATGTTAATACCGATTATTAAAGGCTTGATGGCCCCAGAGACAAGAGTGTGCACATGTAGACACAAGGGAAGCTATGTAACCTTGCCCCTAAATTATTTCTGATTGATAAATAAAGATGCTGGCGGGCAATAGCTGGGCACAAGAGGCATAGGTGGGGCTTAGAATTTCTGGGCTTGAGGTTAGAGGAGAAACACAAGGGAGGAAGAAGATAAATGAGGAAGAAGCTGCCTGGGTTGGGTGACTCCTGAAATAATGGCCCTGTGGTTTGGCTAATTGGAGTTAAGAGCAGCCCAGATGAAACAAGGCAAATTATATAATATAAATTATATAATGTGGTTATTGGCTGGGGAATAGACATAACAGCGAAGAGGATAGATACCTGCCCAGCTCTTGTGCTGATTATGTAAATATAAAGTTTGTGTGTCTTTTATTCAGGAACTTAATGGTTAAAGGGGAGGTAGAAACTCTGGATTGGGAATAAATATTTCTACAACACCTTCTATGGTGTGCGCTAAGTTACATGAGCTTCCTGTCTTGATAGTACTCTTGTTTTACATTGGGTTTATTGGATAGAGCAGGAGATTTCCTTGATGTTGTTTTGTGATTGATATTTGTTTTGTGGTGTCGGCTTTTTTTCTCATTATTTTTTACATATCTCTGTATCTCTCTGTGTCTGTCTATGCCCCTCTCTCTTTCTCTCTCTCCCTTTCCCTTATAGTATGGAATTCTAAGACACTATTTTCTGGAAGGCACCCATGCTTGTTAATTTCTCTCCCTTTTAAAATTTCCATCCACAGTCACCTTTACCCCAGAAAAAAATAATGCTTCATTATTTTACTCTCAAAAATATGAAACACTGCTTCTCTGCCAATGTTTCCCTTCAAATAATTATACTAAGGATCTTTTTACTCATATATTCTTACATCCAGAACCCAAATCCCCATAAAATGTTTAAATATATATATATATATATATTTTAATTTCTTCCCTTTTCTGTTTTAAATCCCACGCATAACCGAATAGTCAAAGCAGACCTTCCATCTGCCTGAAGTGGGTGATGGGTGAGTGTGCCAGGTCAGGTTTAGCAAGAGCTTCAAGGGCTCGAATAGGACAAAGATCCAGGAATACAGAATGCAAGGCTAAGCGAGGTAGTGGTGGCACATGCCTTTAATCCCAGCACTCGGGAGGCAAAGGCAGGTGGATTTCTGAGTTTGAGGCCAGCCTTGTCTACAAAGTGAGTTCCAGGACAGCCAGGGCTACACAGAGAAACCCTGTCTCAAAAACCAAAACAAAACAAAACAAAAACACAGAATGCAAGGCTAATATACCTGTGCATCTTTCTCAGATGCTTTAATGTCACCAAATAATTTTAGATTCCTAGTGAGATAGAAGTAGAGGAAATAGTCCCTGATCAGAAGTTAAAGTCACAAAGTGTTTGTTTGACTAATGCACATCACTCATGTGCCTGACCTTAAAATATAAGGAACTTAAAGTCCCATGGCCATGTAAGCATATCCATCATGGGAACTGTGTTGAGAAGTTAGAGTCGAGGCCAAGTCAAAAGAATATAGTTAAATTCTTATAATATAATTAGAATAGCATTTCTTTTAAGGTAAAAACAAAAGCCTTTCCTTTGAATCCCACTTCTGTAAAGTAGCTTTACTGAGAATCACACTTTCATTACATCCAAAGAAAACAGCCACAGGGGGACATTTCAAGGGGTTCCTTTGACATTTCTGTGGCTCTGTACAAATGTTTCTGCAACAGGAACCTTCATGTGGCAAAAATCTGTACCTCATCTGATCTCTCATTTCCAACAATATCAAGGCACAGGGAAAAAATATTCTGGGCTATTATCCACTATCATCAGCATCATTAATATCATAAAACCACAGAAAACATGTAATCTAGCTAATTTAGACATCTAAAAGTAAAACATAATTTTTTTCTTGTTACATATAATTGATAGGACAAACCTATATGAAAAGTTAACAAGTACTTTAAAACTATTGAATCAAGTGAGAGTGATATGTGACTGTAATTATGAGGAGTAAAAGGGCAGATTCACTTTTTTATGTTAAAATCCATTTATTAATTATACAGAGAAGAGGTGTGGAAGATTATATTATGAAAATCTGAATTAAGGTTTTACTTTTTATTAACTTTTCAAATCTACTTTTATGGCTAAATAGTATTTATATAATTTTATGAACATCTTTTTTTAAAATCTCATCTTATTCACTTATTAATTTTAATAAACCCTGTATCAGTCAACAGTGTAACAGTGTCTAAGTCTATGTCCCTGTTTTCAAATGCCCCATATCCTTACAGTGCTAATAATAATGGATGCAGAAAAAGGGGATGATGTGGGGGGTGGTCATATATTTTAAACACTTATTTTATTATTAGTTGTAGAACAGTCCATACATGATTTAAGGTCCTTTGATGAAGAACTACAGGCAATTCATGACAATTAATTGACAGCTAAAATGTCTTCTTCAGGTCTCTGAGCTCTATGGTATGTTATCTAATCGGAGGTGGTCGGCATTATACATATGAACATATTGAGCAAAACAACATGGACTTGCCAGAATGTAGACATCTTAAAGGTGTGCACAAAGGATTCTGACTCAGACTGAGATATGACATGACAGGAATGACTTGGGGGACGTTTCTATGATTGAATGTTTATGATTGATCACACCAGGTGATCAAAGAAATGTGGGATCCAGCCAAACAAGATAAGCAGATGATGGAAGAAAGGGAATCTGGTATATTAGCCCATCATGGTGGCTGGGCTATGGATCACAAAGCATGTGTGAGACCCCCAGCAAGGATGGTGCCAAGAGCAAGACAAGACTCATAATGAAGTGTTTTCCTGTACATCAAAATAATGGACTTCAAATGTGACATCATCAGAAATAACTTATTTTGCAAGAGATTTTCTTACAGAGATTTGTAGCAAAAACATACATCTACTCCAGCAGAAAACACATGACACAACACGGCTAGGGAGATGCCAACAAAATATATCAATTGGTAGTAGTTTCTCCCCAATATCCATGATCTCAGTAGTCGCATGTAGTTGGCTACAATACAGTATCAACGATCTTGTTCTTATTGAGCAATTTTTGAGTTCAGTTAAATAGCTGTTGGTTTCCTCCAAGATATGTGTGACATTGTTGCACTTTGAGGAATATCATGCCATGGTGGTTAGTGTTGTAGTTCATATATCACATCTGGTAAGACATGGTTCTTCACTTTCCTTAGGAGCTAGAATATCTATTTTCAATATCATGAAAGCTAGTCCTCAGGGAGAACACTTTCTAACCAATTCAGGTCAGATTCTGAGTCTTGCATCTGGAGTATGTGGTGTCTTCAGCAAATATAAAACAGTAGTCTCATGTACTGAAGTTTATTACTTTTGAAATTTCATGTTTCTCAGTGGGTGAACTACTGTGTGTATGTGTGTGTGTGTGTGTGTGTGTGTGTGTGTGTGTGTTCTTCCAAGGGGGACTTAAGTAAAAGTCTGGTGAAATAAGCCTTAGTTTGATGTTGTCAGGATGGCTGGCCTATAGCTGGTTAGGATTATCAGAGGTCAAAGTACAGACATTGACCTCAAAGTTAAGTATTAGAAACAACACGATTCAAAGCTCAAAGTCAAGCTTTGTGCGTCCAGCCTTTCCAAAGTCATGTTCAATTATTTCCTTGCTTCTGGTGATTTTTTTAAGAGTCAGGCACTGCTATCAGGGAGGTTTGTTTTAGGCTGTTGATATAGTACTGCCCTAGTATTCTCTATGTCCTTTGGCAGCTCTGGAAAAGCTCTTCCTAACAACAGTAGTGCAAGAGAACCAACTAAGCAAAACAAACAATGAATGAGCCCATCATTGGAACACTATGCAAAAGGAGCAGTTAAAAAACTTTTGAGTTTGGTCCAGGATTCTTTGTATTTATAAAAACAGACACAGGCATATTACTGTGGGAAGAATTGCCTTGGTTGAAAAAAATGATAAACTAATTTGATGTACATAGAGAAATTAAGATGGAGAAAGCATGACTGTAGAAATGAGAGATCCTAGAAAGGTTTAAAGAGCACCACGAGATGCTGGAGATAGCTTCTGCAGCATTCGATGTTCCTAACTAGAGCCCAAGATATGTATCCAGAGGCTGAGTTATAAAGTAAGCCAAGATGCTGGGATTGCACAGGTACTGGAAACCCACACTGGTCAGAACTTCCCTGAGTGGGTCACATGTTCAGTGGAAGGAACCATTAGAAGGCAGGATGAGGCCAATCAACAGACAGTGACTAAATGATGTCTTTGTCAATTAAGACCCTCCTGAATTGAGTTGGCCTCCTTGAAATTGAACCTGTTCTCTGAGTGTACAGAGACTGAGGGAGACCTGGATAAGCTTCTTTGAATCATTTATCTAGATACTTTAAATTTCACTGAAGAACACACTATTGTATGAGTTTCTAGTTGCTTCGTGAGAACAATTTTTTAAACATTTCTATTTATTCCTGCAGCTGTGACTAAGATAACATCTTAGTCAAGGTTACTATTGTCATGCTGATGAATCACCACGACCAAAAGCAACTTGCAGAGTAAAGAGTTTATTTAGCATATACTGCCACATCACTGTTCATCATCAAAGGAAGTTAGGACAGGAACTCAATAGGACAGGAACCTAGAGGCAGGAGCTGAGGCAGAAGCCAAGGATGGTTGCTGCTTACTGACTTGTTCAGCCTGCTTTCTTATAGAATCCAGACTGTCCTAGGGGTGACCTCATAAACAATGGACTGAGCTCTCCCACATCAATCACTACTTCAAAAAAAAAAAAAAGCACTACAGCCAGTTTTTATAGAGGCATTTTCTCAACTGAGGCTCCCTCATATCTAACTACAGCAGCTTGTGTCAAGTTAGTATTAAACCAAACATCACATTATTTTGTTTTTATTTTTAAAAGTTTTTATTGAAAATTATTTTTAATACAACAGACTCTGACCGTGGTTGCCCCTTAACCAAATCTTCCCAGATATTCCTCATCTCCCCATCCACTCTTTCAACTCTATACTTTCTTTCACTTTCTCTTTAGAAAATAGGTAGAGAAAAATAGCAAACACATCATAATTAAAAAATATATATAACAGCATAAGAAACACATCCAAATACACACATACACCATGAAAGTACAAAATCCAAAATCATAATATACATGCAAGGACTAGTGAGGTATAAAAATAATGCCCAAACAAAGCAATATGAGACAAAAAGTCTACAAAAAAAATCCTATTGAATTTTTTCTGTGTTGGTCATCTACTGCTGGTCACATCCTTAAGTAGTTAATATATTCAGTGAGACTTCTTTAGAGATAGCTAATTTGCCTTTACAAGTTGATGTCAATTGAAGATAGCTTCCTGGTTAGGAAACAGGAACTTATACTTACTTCCTACTCTTATTATTAGAACCCCATCTGGTTTGAAAGTGTGAAGAACTTGTGCACACTGCCACAGTCTCTGTGAGTCCATGTGTGCACCCGTCTTACTGTGTATAGAACACAGGGATTCCCTGGTGCTATCCGTCCTACCTGCCTCTTGCATTTCTTCATTATCTTCACAAAGGGAGGCAGGCTGGTCTAGCAGTAACAAAGCTAAGTTGTGTACCAAATCCAAGCGTGGCTGATTTATAGACAGAGGAATAATTAGATGATACTCTGCAGGGAGCAGAGGAAGCACTGAGCATGTGAAGTCATGATGTGTGTCATCGACGTGGACATGGCAAAAGACTAGGACCCATGGGAAATTGACATAGGGCATATGGTTCAGGACTGAAATTAGCAAAGAACAAATGTTTATGGACAATTGATCAACATGTGCAGAACTAGAATCTGCAGCTTCTTTCTCTAGGACTTTTATAGCCTGAGATGGGGCTGTTTACCTATAAACACCTCCTACTGAGGCTGGGTAAATCTTCCCCTTGAGCTGTATACAATAAACATGCTGATGTTCCTAGATGTAATGGTAGAAGGTGTATACTCACAGCCCACAACCCCATGTCCTTTAGTCCTAATCTGATCAAAGCACCAAGCAACATGGAGACTCACAATATAAAACCCATAAGGAATAGCAATCAAGAGTCCTTGTGCTCTATTGAAAGCAAAACCATATAAAGCTTTTTTTCAAAAGGCCTCCCCACACATATGTAGCAGATGTGCAGCTTGATCTTCATGTGGGTCCCAAACAACTGGAACAGGGTCTGTCCCGAAAGTGTTGCCTATAAATGGGATATGTTCTACTAGCTGGGCTGCCTTGTCTGGCTGTAGTGAGAGGAAAAGCACCTAGCCTTGCAGACTTGAAGTGTTAGGATGGGTGATACTAAGGGAGACCACTACCCACTCAGAGGAGGAGGGGAGGGATATGGGGAGAGGATTGTGGGAAGGGAGTGACTAGGAGGAGGGTAGTGATTAGGCTGTAAAGTGAATAAGTAAAAACAGTTAAATTAAATTTAAAAAGATAAAGGAATTTAAAAAACTTATTGAGTTAGCAAGCTCTTCCATAATTTTCTCTAAGTTGAAATCACAATTATTTTATCCCCTCATGATTTTAAGAGAATTTTGTGTAAATTGTTAGCATTTATTCATTGATTCATTTGATGCCTGTTAATGAATATGAACTAAGTGTTCAGGATCTTGTTAGCTGCCAAGCCTAGAGAATAATTATGGCAACTGTCTCACAAGACATGGAGAAATAATCAAACAGGTGTAAGAGGCTGAAAATATTGCAGCAGGGGAAAAGAATATATTCATGGAGCAGTGGCTAAAAGGAAGACTTGGAAGGAATGGTCACAAAGAAGATGGAGGAAATGAAGTTTAAGTTGACATACTAAAATATGTGAAAGAAGGACTGGAGAGATGGCTCAGTGGTTCCAAGTAGTCTTAAGCGGAACGCTGCATCCAGAAAGTGTAGTGAGAATTTTGATTTCTTAAAACAAACAGAGAAACAAACAAACACAATAATAAAAAGAAAAGAAAAAAAAAGGAAAACCACAGAAATAGGAATGTGCTTTCACTTTAATCCCAGGTGTGGGATATGTGCTGCTTCAGATTGTCTGCAACAGCTGACTATTATTTATCTTGTGCTCTAGCACCAGTGTGATTTTCCCAGCTCCTGATACTTTCTAGGACTGTGAGGTGTTTGGAATTCTGGGGACTCATGATCAGGTATATAAATGCTAGGGCCCTGAGACAACTACATAAAGGTAGTTGTTGTTTGTAAATTGTTGGTGTTGGTTGGTTTCTGTTGTTTGTGGCTTATTAAGTAGTCATGCTCAAAGAAGAAGCAACAAGGAGATATTAGATATCCTGACAACGAAGATCAAACTTGCACCAAGGAGCTTCCTGATCAGCAGGAAGTAGTCTAACTATAAAATTACTCCATTTCTCCTCTATTCTTTTTTTCTCTCCTGACTAGTGTTAGGGGGTTGAAAGGGTTGAACAAAGGTGGAGCAGGGCAGAAACAAAATAGCCAAAGTCTGGCTACAAAAACAAGGATCTTATTTTAAGAAATAAAAATCAAAAGAGCAGCGTAATCTCACGTAACAGGCAGGGAGGGCAGCAATGATGAGGATACAGAAGTAAGCACTAGAGATTTGTGAAGAGCGCCCTAAGCACTATATAGGAGTAGATGGCAACCTAGGACATAATTCACAAAAACACTTCTCATTAACAGCTGCCAGATGTGCCAGCCTGAGTATGGAAGAGGTTGTGATGTTGAAATCTATAGCTTGACTCACACAGACAAAGGTTTGGGTGTTTTCCCATGGGTCCTAAGGCATTACTCCTTGTCATGGCTGTGCCCAAGTCAATGATACATGCTCACTCAGGACTTTCACCATTCCCTACTGATATCGTCAGTCGTGGCTGAGAAGTAGGTTAGCTGGTAGAGTGCTTGTCTAACATGCACAAAGGCCTGGGCTCTATCCTCAGCACCACATAAACTGAACAGGGCAGGGTATGCCAAGACAGTAATATTAGCACTTGGAGGTAGAGGCAGAGGGTCTAGGGAGAGGATGGGAAAGAGAACAGAAATTGGCAGTGGGCAGGGATTGAGGTGAGGTCAAGGTGGATGATGGGCAGAAGATGGATGAAGGTGAAGATGGATGTTGCAGTAAATCTCCAACCCAAATACACACTGGCAAAGAAAACACAACTCAATTAATATGAATGCATGCTGTGTGCCTAGACTGGGCAGATCTACCACTATATTACCATCTTCCCCATCTCTGAGACCCCTTAGACCTTATGGTTTCTCCAGGCCACGTGCTTCTGTTCCACTTTCTTTCTACCTCCTCCGTGATCCTCCCTCTCTCCATCTCTCCCAAAGTCTGCAGCTTCCCCTCCCCCCCTTTCTCTGCCCAATCACCGACTCCAACCTTTATTTATAAATTGAGGTGGGAAGCCTGTTTACAGAAAAAAAAATCACCTAAGTGCTGACCCATTCCTTGTTCGCAGCCCCTCCCAGGAGAATGGAATTCACATCAAATACAATTAGCCCTAGGGCTATCCTCAACAGGTGGAGGTGGGATGCAATCTCTAGGATATGCCAGAGACCTGGACCACCAACCAAAGAGGGAGCATGAGCTGGTTCTAGACCTCACCCCCACACATATGTAGCAGATGTGCATCTTTGTCTTCATGTGGGTCTCCCAGCAACTGGAGCAGGGTCTGGCTATCTCTGAATCAGTTACCTGAATGTAGATCCTACTCCCCTAACAGGGCTACCTTGTCTGGTCTCAGAGGGAGCCGATGTGCCTAGTCCTGCAGTGACTTGATGTGTGGGCAGAGAGGGGATTGATACCCAGGGGGTCCCTGGGAGGGGGTACTGGGGAATGGGGGAAGGATCTGTGTGAAGGGGTACTGGAGGGGGAGCTGATATTGAAATATAAAGTGAATAAATTAATGCAAAAAGGAATCTAAGGTCATGCTCAGTCTATATATCAAATTCAAGTCTAGCATGGAAAACCTAAGACTCAGAAAGAGGTCGGAAACTAAGAGGGGAGTAGAGGGGATAGGAGAAGAGAAAGGGGGAAGAGAGGAGAGAGGCTGTATTGAGGGTAAAGTATGTAATTCAAAAGTGACATTTACATATTCTAATGAGAAAGGGGGAAAAGGACCACACTGTGTATTGCAGAGTAGAAGCAAAGAGGACTGAGCTTGGTCCGAAGCAGAGAGCAGACAGTTAGGAGACCTAATAAGCCAACCCCTACACTCTGCCTCTCTTCACCCGCCTACGTGGGATTACATTTATGTTAATGCCTTTTGATTCATTCTTCAGACTTCTTCATTTTCATTGGTGATGTCAATCTGCTCACATTTAAAGCTCTCATGAGTGAGGAGAGACCGGATGACATCATTTTTCTTATGTGCTTCATGTGCCTTGGTTTTGAGTTGCTTTTCACAGTGATGAACCGTTTGATTTTTTTTCCCCTTATTTCCTCTCAAGTCTCTCCCTGGGAACCATATAGATTCAGTACAACGCCCTAGACTCATCACACTCCACAGCGTTTGATTTTATAGGGACATGACTCTTCTATGTAAGTACTTTATGTGGAGGCTTTCTGGTCCCATGGTTGCAGATGAGAAGCCTGCTGTTACTGTCATTAAGGTTTCCCTGTATGTGGGGAGTCACCATCTTCCTGCTGCAAGTATGACGTTCCGTCTCTAATACCTGATCAGCACAGTGAGGTGCTCTGAAGTCCAGTGAACACCAATGAGGGCGTCCCCACTGTCCGTCAGCTAGGTGGCTGCTACTTACTGGATATGCCCTCCTCTGTCTCTTCGCCTCCAGCAGCCATTCCAGTGGAAAGTCTCCTGTGCTTCAGGTTGGTCCAGGAGTCTTGAAAGCTCATTTATGTGATTTCGTTTTTCATCATCCTGTTCTGCTGAAGTAACTGTATTTGCCTTATCTTCATATCTCTGGTTCTTTGGGCCGGCTTATTCTGCTATGGAGGCTGTGTGGACTCAAAAGTATTCAACTTAAGTCATGATTGATTTTTTCTGGCTTCACTTATCTGTCCTCTTTTGAGAATCGGGCCTTAATTTGGTTTCGACCTCTTTGATGCTGTCAGTCTTTGCGGTCTTTTGATTTGATGACACTCGGTAGGTTTTATATTTGATGATGATGTGACCCATCTACGTGTACTCAAATGAACTGTCAAGTCATAGTTGGGCTCCTTACTGGCCTGGAAGTCTCCTGCTTATGACAGCTCACACTTCTGTGTCACTTTCCTTTGTGGCTTTGTGGAGACAACATCAGTCTCTCTGTATGGGTTTCTACTGAGGAACAGGCTACAAAAGTCAGGGAATCTTATTCATGACTTTGTTAACTAAACATGGGTCAAGGGAAGGTGGACAGAGTCATCAAAGGAGTTTAGATCCGAGAACAGTCTAAAGAAAAGAAAGCATCTGAGTATATTTAAAAAAAAAAAAACTGTATCCCTAAAACAAAGAGAACAATCTGACAAATAAAAGCTATTAAAATTGCATGAGAATCAACTAAATTCCAGTCACAATTGTCTTTCCTCATTATTGTTTTGCATCAAGACACCAGATGCATTCTCCTACCGAAGAGATTGCTTTTTCCCTTGCAATTAAATATATAAAATCTACCCATGCCAACACGTGCTCCGATAATTATTCTAATACTCCTTTTTTTTTGTTTGAAAATAATAAACATGGGAGCACAAACAAAAAAGCACCTTCATTCAAAACAGGAGAGAAATGAAATTACGCCAGCTAATGTAAAAAAGAGATGGCAGAAGACATCAAAATCATTTATTTTTTGTGTCATTTCAAATTAAAGGAACTCATATGCTCGGGATCTTCTGATGTCCTGTGCATGCTCTGCTCAAGCTGCCCTCTTGCCAGGAGCCCTTACATTCACCCCACTATAAACCCACACCCACAGCACCTACAGGCAGCTTTGAGATTTTCCTGTTTCCTATTATTTTTTCTTTTTTTTTAACATCATAAAATCTTTTTTTATTCCATATATTCTTTATTTACATTTCAAATGATTTCCTTTTTTCTGGCTCCCCACTCCCCGAAAGTCCCATAAGCCCTCTTCCCTACCCCTGTTCCCCCATCTATCCCTTCCCACTTCCCTGTTCTGGTATTCCCCTATACTGCTGCACTGAGTCTTTCCAGAACCAGGGGACACTCCTCCGTTCTTCTTGGACATCATTTAATATGTGGATATGTCTTGGGTACTCAAAGTTTCTAGGCTAATATCCACTTATCAGTGAGTGCATACCATGATTGATCTATTGAGACTGGGTTACCTCACTTAGTATGATGTTCTCCAGCTCCATCCATTTGTCTAAGAATTTCATGAATTGTTTCTAATGGCTGAATAGTACTCCATTGTGTAAATATACCACATTTTTTGTATCCATTCCTCTGTTGAGGGACACCTGGGTTCTTTCCAGATTTTGGCTACTATAAATAGGGCTGCTATGAACATAGTGGAGGAACCCTCTGGGTATATGCCTAGCAGTGGTATAGCAGGGTCCTCCGGAAGTGTCATGCCCAGATTTCTGAGGAACCGCTAAAAAAAGGAGGGAGGTCATCAGAGAATGGATGGAGAGAAGAAGGTTTAAGGGACATATGGGGAGGGGGGGATCCAGGAAAGGGGAAATCATTTGTAATGTAAACAAAGAATATAGAAAATAAAAATATTTTAAAAGAAAAAGTGGGGGTACAGAGCTTAGCAAAGAATTTTCACATAAAGAACTTCAGATGGCTGAGAAGCACCTTAATAAATATTCAACATCATTAATCTTTAGGGAAACGCAAATCAAAACAACCCTGAGATTTCACCTCACACCCGTCAGAATGGCTAAGGTCAAAAACTCAGTAGACAGCAGGTGTTGGCGAGGATGTAGAGAAAGAGGAACACTCCTCTATTACTGGTGGGATTGCAAGATGGTGCAACCACTTTGGAAATCAGTCTGGCGGTTCCATATTATTTTTTCTTAATGAATAAGTAAATACATAATACATGTTACACAAAATATAATTGTATGCTTTCTGAAACACTCTCTCCTTTGGCTTTGGTGTGACTCACAACCAGCAGGTTTTAGGATAAGTAAACTTTTCTTCACGACAACTTCTGTTTGTCAGTTGTATCATTTAAAATAAAATTAGATTGAAAGATTCTGATGCTTTCAGCTAAAGGTTTGCCCTCAGAGATAATCTATGGTTAGTAAACAATCGGAACTTGGACAAGAATGTCAGTAAGCGTTTGCATTGTTGAGGGATATACAGCAGAGAGTAGAAAGGTTTGAGAAATCCTATCAAGCAGACGCATGTATAATTTATTTTGTGAGTCTACCGGCAGATGCAGGAGGTAGGAAGAAAATATATGCTATGTATATTATCTATACACACATTCCCTGTCTTAGGTTTATCATTGCTTTGATGAAACACCATAATCAAAAGCAACATGGGAAGGAAAGGGTTTATTTGGCTTATGCTTCCACATCATTCTTCATTAACCGGAACTCAGAGCAGGAACTCAAACTGGGCAGGAGCTGATGCAGAGGCCATGGAGGGGTGCTGTCACTGGCTTGCTTCTCATGGCTTGCTTGCACAGCCTGCTTTCTTACATAACACAGTTTTAAAGTCAAGTCCAGTGCTCCCAAAATTAGTACTCAGACTCAAAATATATTTATAAATACCTTGGCCATATAACTAGGCTCTTCTCTGACAAGACATAACTTAAAATATACCATTTATACTAGCCTATAGTCTGCCAAGTGGTTGGATACCTGAGCTCAGGTACCATGTGTCCATCTTGTCACATCTTCCCAGCCTGCTCTATCTTCTACCTGGTTCTATCCCAGAATCCTTTTTACTTCCCTGATGTCCCACCTCTATATTCTGTCTAAGCCATAGGCTATAGGCTTTTCAATTAACAGGTGATGCATACTTGTAACACACAAGTTATTATATCAACAACCCAGAACCACCAGCAGAGAGGGATGGTACCACACACAATGGGCTGGTCACTCTTCTATCAGACACTAATTATGAAAATGTCCTACAAACTTGCCAAGAGCCCCATCTTACAGATACATTTTCTTTCTTGAGGTTCAGTCCTCTCAGATGACTTTAGCTTACATTAAGTTAACATAAACTGTCTAACACAACTGACCCTTGACATCTTAACACACAAATGTATCACTTTTAAGACACCTTTCCTTTCCTGGTTATCCCTGGGATCACACATTATCATGACCATCCCATTAAAAAACATTTTTCAGACTTAAAAGCATTCTTAGTCCTCACAAATTCAAACCCTTTAAAATTCAATCTCTTTAAAAGTCCAAATTTTCTTTTAAAACCTATAATCTCTTTACAAATTCAGCCTTTTTACTATGGGTTCTTATAAAATAATAAAAAAAAGTTAGATATTTCCTTACTTTAAGTATCAGGGCACAGTCACAATCCAATCAAAGCAAAACAAACTTCCAACACTGTTAATCAGTCAAGGTCCAATACTTGTGATGGACCCATGATCTTCTGAACTCTTCTAATGGGCTTGGGTTGCTTCTCTGACGTCACTCTCTACAGCACACATAGCTTGTCTAGGCTCTGACTGGCTCTACCCTACTATTGCTGCTGTTCTTTGTCATTGTTGAGTGATATTGGCCTCTCCAGAATGCTGGGGATCTTTTGTGCAACAGGACTACAGTTTCACTAGTGGGTTCTGGTTTCTCTTCAAGGTATTCAGCCATGCAACACAGTGCCAAACCCAAGTTGCTCTTCATGACTCCTTCATGCCTTCAAAACTAATACCATTTGGGTGACTCTCACACCCTACCAAGTTCAGCTCTGATGGTGAGGCATAACCTTGACCATCTCTGAAACACAGCTTCCATGTGCTGACTACTCTGTGAAAACCCTTTCCATAAGGTTTCACCTTGGTGTTGCTCATCTCTTCTTAATCACCCTTAACTTTTTAGGGTGAGCTGACCAACATTAATTGTCCCAGTAAAGCAAAAGTTTTTCTTCAGTGATTCTGGTTTCTCGTTAACTATAGCAGATTCTTCAACTCCAGCTAAACAGAACCACATTTTCTCAACTCAGAATAGCAAACAGCCCTGAAAGTCTTTAAGAGATGCACATTTCCCTCAGGAACTCCAAACACTTTCAAGATTCTTGTTTTTCAAGCTCTCACAGAACAGCTCACCAAGTCTTGAATGCTCAATGGCTTTTTAGCCTAAACTTCCGAAGACCTTCCACAATCCTCCTCAAACCAGCATGGTCAGGTCTTTCACAGCAATACCCCATGAACCAGATACTAGTTTGTCTTACTTAAAATTATGATTGTTATGATGAAACACCATGAACACAAGCTGTGCTAAGCCGATCTCCTGACCATTAGGGAAGAAAGACTAGCATACCAGTTCCTTCCAGAGAGAGTTTACTCAGAACGTATGTTTAGTTACAGCTTGCTGGGTGTGCCCCCGAATCTCCCTTGAGCGTGACTGATATACCCTCGCTAGGACGGCCCATGGTCCTAGATAACATTTCACTCTGCCATTGGCCGAACCACAAGGCGTGAGATCAGGCCACTAAGTGATCCACGCCCCCAGCCTTATACAGACATGTTTACTCCAGGTGGCCAGGCTCAGGCAGCGCCATCTTAAAGGTGCAGTCAGCTCTCCACACAAGCAACTTGGGTAGCAGAGAGTTTATTTTGTCTGTACATCACTGTTCATCATTGAAGGAAGTAGGGGCAGGAACTCAAGCAAGGGAGGAGCTCAAACAGGGCAGAAGCTTGGAGGCATAAGTTGAAGGAAAGGCCATAGAGGGGTGCTGCCTACTGGCATGCTTCTCCTACATTTTTATGAAACCCAGGACCACCAGCCTAGGGGATAGCACCACCCATGGTGGACTGGGCCCTCCAGCATCAATCACTAATAAATAAAATTCCCTGCAGTCTTTCTTATAGCCTGACCTTATGTAGGCATTATATATATCCATATTCTTTGTTTACATTCCAAATGCTTTCCCATTTCCCAGTTCCCCCCTCCCCCATATGTCCCATAAGTCCTCTTCTCTCCATCCATTTTCCAATCATTACCCTTCCCTTTTCCCTGTCCTGGTACTCCCCTACAATGCTGGATCAAGCCTTTCCAGGATCAGGGCCCTCTTCTTTCTTCTTCATGGGAATCATTTGATAGGCTAACTGTGTCTTCAGTATTCAGAGCTTCTGGGCTAATTAATATCCACTTATCAATGACTGCATTCCATGTGTATTCTTTTGTGATTGGGTTACCTCGCTTATGATGATTTTTTCCAGTTCCAACCATTTGCCTAAAAAAAATTCATGATTTCATTGTTTTTTATTGCTGAGTAGTATTCCATTGTGTGAATATACCACATTTTCTGTATCCATTCCTCCACTGTGGGACGTCTGGGTCCTTTCCAGCTTCTGGCTATTATAAATAAGGCTGCTATGAACATAGTGGAGCATGTATCCTTATTGTATGCTGGGGAATCCTCTTAATTGAAGTTACATCCTTTAAGATGACTCTACCTTGTGTCAATTGGACACAAAACTATGCAGCACACCCACTTTCATTGTTTCTGTCTCTGGCTAATGTTTTCACCAATACATGCTTGACTTGGCGAAATAAGAACCCAATAACTCAAGCACGTATTTACAGGGTCTGTTAGTCTCTGAACGTTATCAAATCAGAGGCAATGGCTAGATCAATATAAGCAATCTGTATTTAAATCAATCCCCAAAATCCTTAGAGATTTTCATTCTCTTCATCCCAGGATCCTCCTGGGATGGAAACACATTTTTAGTAGGTAATACTGCTTGGCATTAGCCAACACTTCAAAAGTTCAAAAGCATATCTCCTAGTCTCTCAAGTACTGCATATTCATGAGCGCAATCTTGAAGATAAAGATAAATGTGGAGACAGTGGCTCTAATTGGGCAGTGGATTCTGTGTGCATGAGGTTACTATTTTTAATCTCTAATTTGTCCTATGCAGCTTTCCTATGACATGTCAGGATTTTGTGAATTTGTTGGATATGGAATCTATTAGAAAATAATGAAGCGGAAAGCAGACTTATTCAAGGCTACTTTGCATATTCCTTCTCCAGGGAAATTTCTTTTCATAAACACCCTGTGACTCAAAAATGATTCTGGCTTTGACCAAAAGTGTCACCACTATGACCAGAATCCAAGACAGTGATAGAGTGATGCATTATGATGAGCCAGAGTTGAAATGTATTGTCCATCAGGAAGAGAAGCTACACAGGAAAGCATAGGAATGGAGAGTTGATTTTAACAGCACATACAGTCACTACCACAGCACAATAAATTCAAGTCTGGACTCAAACATGAATTCCCCATTAAGCAAAATGGAGCAGCAGAACCAGACACCTCTTCCTAGAAAACTGTGTAGCTGTGTAGCTACATTATGTCTGCATGTAAGCCTTTGGAGCAGCACAACTTGGCATAGCCAGACACCTCTTCCTAGAAGACTGTGTAGCTATATTATGTCTTAATGTAAGCCTTTATCACTTAAAATATTTTTATTAATATATATAATTATGTACATATATACACAGATATAATTGTATATGTATATGCAGAGTTAGATGTATATGATGTATATGTATATGATGTATATGATATATGATATATGATGTATATGATATATATGATGTATGCGATGTGATGTATGTGATATATATGATGTGTATGTGTATGTATATGATGTATATGCATATGATGTATATGTGTATATAAATGTGTATATATATGTGTCATATCCATACCTTACACCCTCATCCAAGTTTTATCTCCATTAATGCCCATCACACTTGCCTCCCAATTTCTTTTTTTTTTGATTTTCAAGTCTTATTTTCTTTTTCTTTTTTTTAATATTTTTATTTTCTATATTCTTTGTTTACATTCCAAATGATTTCCCCTTTCCCAGATCCCCCCTCTCCATATGTCCCATAAACCTTCTTCTCTCCATCCATTCTCCAATCACCTCCTCCCTTTTTTTTTCTCTGTCCTTATATTCCCCTCCAATGCTAGATCAATCCTTTCCAGGATCAGGACCTTCTCCATACTTCTTCATGGGAGTCATTTGTTATGCGATTTGTGCCTTGGGTATTTAGGGCGTCTGGGCTAATTAATATCCACTTATCAGAGATTGCATTCCATGTGTATTCTTTTGTGACTGACTTACCTCACTTAGGATGATATTTTCCAGATGAAAGTTCTCCCTTTATGTTTCTTCTGTTTGTTTGACTCCATTGGCTCCATTTAATGTTGCCCTTATTCACATGGGCATGAGGTCCTCCAGTGAGGCAAGAACAACTGTCCAATGGCCACACTGCTAAAGAAAATGACTCTGTCTCCCTTAGCAGCCATCAACTGCCAATAGCTCCTCACTTAGAGGTGGATACTCAGGAGCCCCTCCATACTCCACAACTGAACTTCTAACTGGTTTGGTCTTGTGTAGGTAGTGTGTAGCTAGTCACAGCTGCTGTGAGTTCATGAGTGCAGGGTTCATGTTGTAAATAGATGACAGCATTTTATAACATCCCTCACCATCAGCCAGCTGTTACTTCTTCCCTCCATCTCTTCTGAGATGTTCCCTGAACCTTGTGTGTGTCTCTGTATGTGGGGGCTGCCAGGGAGTATATTTCTCATTGACATCTGAGTGCTCACAGAGCCTCACTCTTGGACTTTGAACAATAGTGAGTCTCTACATTAGTTACTACCCTCTGCACTAAGATGCTTTTCTGACAAGGTCGAGAGCAGCAGAAATCTATGAATGGAAACATGGGTATTTAGAAGACAGTTTGCCATGACTAGGAGACCCACAGCCAAACATTAAACTGAGCTAGGGGAAGTCTTGTGAAAGAGCTGGGGGAAGGATTGAGAAATCTGGAAGGGATAGGGATTCCACAAGAAGATCAACAGAGTCAACTAACCTGAACCCTTGGCAGCTCCCAAGACTGAACCACCAAACAAAATGCATACAAAAGATGGACCTAGGCCACTGTAAAAATATGTAGCAGATGTGCAACTTGGTGTTTATGCAGTCCCAACAACTGGAGTAGGGACTGTCCTTGACTCTGTTGCCTGACTGTGAATCCTGTTCTTTTAGCTGGGCAGCCTTGTCTGACCTCAATGGGAGAGGATGTGCCTAGTCTTGCAGTGACTTGAGGTGCCAGGGTGGGTTGATACCCAGGGATGATCTCCTCCTTCTTAAGAGGTGAGGAAAAGGGAGGACAAGAGGGGCCGTGTGAGGGGGGACTGGGAAGGAGGCTGAGATTCAAATAAATTAATAATAAATTAATTAATTAATGGAAAAACAAAAACAAAACAATAGGTTCTTCCCTGAGAGCCTATGACTTCCCCAGCCATTGGTTTTGATGAAGTGTCAGATATGAATTTTCTGTGTGGGGAAGACATCAAATCCAATCAAGAGAGACTAGTTGCCTCCATCACTATTATGTTACGATGGTAGCAGTGGGCATATTGCCTGGAGGGTCAGTGATGAGTCATCAAATCCCCAGTGCTAGAGAGACCATCCTTGTATTTTCTCCACTAGCAACCTGCATAGCACCTTGCAGCACTAGGAAAGTCAGTCAACAGGCAGAGGTTCCTGATCATTCTAAAACTGAGTTCTCTGAGTCCTGAAAACACTGTCTATTGCCTTCAGCAATAGTCTCCTGCCATCTAAAGTAGGAAAGCAATGGCAATAGCCTGTATTAGGGGGAAGGGAGAGGGGGAGGAAGTCCTCGGAGTCCTCTCTGATGAATAACTCCTATTGAGGTAGTCCTTTTCTTGCATTTTTACGTAATAACCCATGTCCCTTGAGAGCAGCATGGTTCACCAATATGCAGTAAATCTGTTAATATTCCTTTAAAATAGGTTAATTACCTTCCAAATAGCTGGGCTATGATAAGGCTTCCTCACAGCATCCTTCAGCTTTGTTAATTCACCATGAATTCTTCTTGTTCTACCTCCTGTCTCCATCCCTACATAAACCATCAACCTTCAGGATTCTTCCTTTCGAGTTGCATGCCTCTTACCCTAGGGGATTCCATACTACATTCGCACATTTAAAACCTGGCACATGAGAACCTGCACTAGGTGGCCAGACATGAACATTTCTAGTTGTAACATGTGATTCAGACTCACATGAGGTTTTGCTAAGGCAAGACGCATGGAAGGACATGTGATATTGGGAGAATGTATCAATAGGACTCAACAGTGATGGTGCACTTGCATAGCTAGCTGTGCAGCTCTTTTTTGGTCTCTCATCTTCGCTGATCTTCATTTTGCCGAGAGATGTATGATGACTGAGAGCTTCTGGCATTCTGGCTGGTTGCTCATGCTGAGTTGTGATTCTGCGGAGGCCTGACGGTTTCTGCTGGATAGTGCTGCTGTTGCCGATTTGTGATGTTTGCAACACATGTTGGTATCCTGACAAAGGAGATTGGAATCGCCCCAAAGAACTACTACTAAACAGGCCCACATACCCTTATCCTATCTATCATCTTTCTTTCCTAGTTTTGGAGAGCTTATAAAAGTAGGGGTCAAAGCATTTGAGAATCCTTATTAAAGTAGTTTTGGAAAAATCTAAGCCTACATTGGCCCCATTTTTACCTGAGTTCCAAAGTGGTCTCTATGGTTATCTATAGTTTGTGGACACCCAGGCATGTTGTCTCATATGCCATGTGAAGGAGAAGGACACAGTGAAATTGCAATTTACATAAGAAAGAAAGCAACTGAAAAATGAAAATCATGTGGCTTGTTTTTCCCAAATGAGCCAAATACATGGAAAGAACTCTTCATACACCTTTAATGATCTAAAGCCGACAGTGTTTGGAACAGCTATGTTACAGGGCGGATATTTTCTTAAAAGTTGAGAGAAACCCATGAAGAGCAATAAGCTGTATCAGACTGAAATATTTAGTAGATTTTTTACTAATAGATGCCAGCTACATCATTTGTTTCCCGATAAATAGAATTATTCATACCTGAATGGAGTGAATAAGGTGTAAATGAGGAGCAAATGAATGCTAATTCTATCCATTTTAAAGAAATACCCAGAAAGCTACTTTTTCAATATTTATACACAGGAGTTTAGTGGAAAAAGCATTTCTCAGATAACTAATACAAAGATTTTTGAAACTCTGGGAATAATAGGTGGAAGGATTTTATTCCCCTGCCACAGTAACTCTTGTTTATAGCACAGCCTCCTTAATGACAAACCATATTTTAAGGTACCTAGGCATATTCTGCCAGGAACACTTTACATAGAGTGTTATATTTACATTTAATTTAAATTATCACATTCAATTGATCTGACCTTAATTGACCATGTTAACGACTGAATTTATAGAATGTATTGAATTGGTGAAAACACACACACAGACAGAGTCATAATATCTATATGGATTTTTGCTACATATTATTTTCTCAAAGGAGTAAAATATGGTATTCATGCAAGATTGAAATATCCTCCTACCCTTCAAATTGGCATCAATTTGATAGAAGTGGGGATATGACTCACAGAAAAATCCACAGGGAATGTGTATACAACCAAACAAAGCTTTCTTAACAAGTTGATAAGGACATGTGAGACTCTTAATGGGAATCTGAAGGTGTGGAACCTCTTTTCTGAAGTAAATGTTTATGAATAAAGATGTTGCCCATTCTGTAACAGGGCTGTTACTTTGGATCCTCCTAACCAATACAGCACTTAGTGCCTAACACATATTTGTATGAAATTAAAATTTTCTCAGCACCAATATCACTGTGACAATTCTGTTAGTTACTTGAGTCTCCATGATCTGAACTTTATCCAACTCCATCATCAAATACTGAATAGAGTGTTTTTTCAAATATATGGAGAACATAAAACATTTGCATCTTTATTCTGCAACTTGAAATTGAAACATGAACCAACCTGCTGTGCAAATGCATTGACTTCCTGAATCAAAGAATATTGACTCTTAGAGAATCATGATGTGTTCTGTGTAGTTTTATGTCAACTTGACAGAAGCTAAAGTCATCTGAAAGGAGGGAACCTCACTTAAGTAAATGGCTTCATAGGATCAGGCTGTAGTTAAGCCTGTACAGCATTTTCATAATTAATGATTTATATGGAGGGCCCAGTCCATAGTAGGTGGTGTTACCCTTAGGTTGGTGGGCCTGGGTTCTAAAAGAAAGCAGATCAAACCATGGGGAGCATGCCAGTAAACAGCACCTCCATCCCCTCTACATCAGCTCTCACCTTCAAGCTCCTCCTCTAAATTTCTGCCCTGACTTCCTTCCATGTTGAACAGCAACATGGAAATATAAATCAAATAAACCTATCCTCCAATAGAAACTCACAATAGCTTCTCACCACCATTGAAACCTTAACTAATACAGAGTGAAAACTGTTATCCCCAGGTTCCTAACTTGATAGCTGTCTTTTCCCAAGATGAGCATAGTCCCCCATTCTCTGCTAAAACTGAACACCATCAACATTACTTCAGGTGCTGTACCCTTGTGGGGATGTCTTATCGAGAGCAGTATGGGTTAATCTTGATCCTTTTCTCTGATGCACGCAGAGGACTACTTCAGTGCAGAGCCCTCAACAATGGAAAGGGAAAAGGGTTAGAAGCAAGGTTCAAATAGCACTGGTACCTTAGGGAAATGAGGCATTCCTTCATGCAGAGCTTTTGGTAGATAATCTGGCCTTGTCCTGATCTCAGACAACTTTTGTCATTTCTGTCCCTTTTATGAATCTGTTTTGGACAGACCCCATTGCATAATGTGAACCCTGGGGGCAGCATCTTTACTGAAGAATGATGAAGCAGTTTCCCCAGGCTGTTGCCACTGCACCAACATCAGCATCCCTGACATTGCCTGAAGAATCAAAGCTTTGCAGAATCTTCTAGTAGTTATTGTGGTTTAATGGACAAAACTCTTTCCTGGAAACCTGGTAAATGTCTTGTCACTTAGCTTTGGCTAATTCCTTCAATCAGTAACCACAGACAAATATGTTGTCTACTTAATGTCTCTTTTCCCATCTGAAAACCTCACTAGCCTTTAAGTAAATGGATATTGCTTGGAGGAGTTCAAAATGATAGTTTCTGGGTGGAGAAGTAACATCTTATTTTATGACAGCCAAGGTTCTCTACAAACTGTGGCATCTCAGCAGGAAGCACTAGCGAAGGACCTTTCACCAATTAAATGTGTCTCATTACAGCTGTTTACAACAACTTCTCTTTGAATTCACAGGCAACATTTCCTGAACCAAGAGAGTTCACAAATATTTGGAAGTAGGTTGAGTTTTACTGCACATTGAAGCCTGGAGATTTAACAACTGTTGTTTCGTGTGCTTTCTCAGCTATGAAGCAATGGACACCCATCTTATGTTAGTTTGTGTTCAGGAAACACCTGCATAAAATTAATATATAGAAAAGGAAGGGGCCAATTCTAATATATTATATTTTTTCCCTTTCTAAGATTATGGCCCAGTCAGCCAGAAGCCCAGAGCACAAAGACCAGTGTCCTCTTTCTCTGCAGAAATAACGACTGTGTATATAGCCAACATCTGACCACCAGGGTTCACAAATGACCTCCTAACCACAAATGACCAGCCAAACCTCCTAAAGACTTGTGACTCAATGGTTTAAATTCTGTCACTTGCCACAGAACATTTTTGGATAATCAATTCTATGGTTTCTATGAATGTATTTGATTCAAGAAGTGGTTGGCCTGATCACAGATCTATTTTCTTTTCTTTTAGAAACACCTGTATAGACCAGCACTAGCTTCAGAGAAATGTTTGTTGACTCTAGTTTTACTAAAAGGTCAGGTCCTCAGATCTTACTTGCTTCTGTTCCAGAATTCTTAATATGTGATTCCCACCCCACCCCCATTATGATATTGATAATGCGAACTATCCATGATTGAGGCTTAAGGGAGATAGTTAAGCATGTACCTCTAAGACCTAAGTTTAATTTCTGGTATCCAAGTGGTAAGTAGAAAGAACAGATTCCCGAATGTTGTCTTCTAAGTCCACATACACTTCATGGTATGAGTGTTTACTGTCGTGTGCACATTCATTCACACACATACATATTATAATACTAAATAAGATAAAATGACAAAATATATCTGTGAAGAGAGGTGGTTAGATAGCTGAGGAGACAATGCTTCCCATGAAAGAAAGGCACACATGCACACAAAGAAACGGGTTGGAGAAAAAGAGAGAGGGGGAAGGAGCAAAAGAGGAAGGGGATGAGGAAAGTTGACAGGGCTGTAGCCTGCATGTCTGCCAGCCCAGAAAAATAATGGAGCTAATTTCTATCAATATCACACATATCCCAAGTGTTCAATATACCAATTATATAATCCTTAAAATTTTCTAATATTTTATATTCCCACTAGTTCAATACTATCATTTTGATAATGAGAGTGTTATGCAATATGGTTATGCCATTTCCAGTCATAGGCTGAGTTTAGAAATGTGTTTTCACAGTAGATCCTATTGTAGCATCTACTTTAAAAAGCTTTCTGGTATCACTCTTACAACACTGTACAGTTTCTATCTTGTATATGGTTTTTCTTTGACAAAGTCTCACCAGGTAATCCTTGGCTGTTATGACACTATGTACATATGGATACTATGTACATATGGAGTACATCTTTAGACTCAAAGTGATTCACCCGCCTTTGCCTCTCATTGCTAAGAGTACATATGTGCCCTAGTAACCTACCTTGAAGGGTTCTCTATCAGGCCCAAGTGCAGCAAACATAGTGCTAACAGGTCTTGTGTACCCCCTATTCTTCCTTCCCCCTTGTTAAACCTTTAGATTATATTTGTAAAGCTAGCCCCCAAAGTCTATTCTGCCCCTTTTTGTCACTCTAGGGTTATAAATCTCTTTTGCACTAAGAAACTGCTGTATAAGTGTGTTCTCTGCTAAAGTCTGTACCCCTTAAAACCACACCCAGCTGTCTTCTCTTTTACAGTGTCTTAGGGTTTGCATTACTGCACAAAACATTATGACCAAGAAGCAAGTTGGGGAGAAAAGGGTTTGTTCAGTTTACACTTCCACACTGCTGTTCATCACCAAAGGAAGTCAGGACTTGAACTCAAGCAGGTCAAGAAGCAGGAGCTGATGCAGAGGCCATGGAGGGATGTTACTTACTGCCTTGCTTCCCCTGCCTTGCTCAACTTGCTTTCTTATAGAAGCCAAGACTACTAGGCCAGGGATGGCACCACCCACAAGGGGCCCTCCAACCCTTGATCACTAATTGAGAAAATGGCCCACAGCTGGATCTCATGCAGGCATTTCCTCACCGGAAGCTCCTTTCTCTTTGATAACTCCAGCTTGTGTCAAGTTGACACACAAAACCAGTCAGTGCACACACTCTATCTTTGGGGTTTTTTATTGGTTAGGGTTGGACTGCTACAAACAGATACTATGACCATGGTAACCCTTATAAAGGACAAAATTTGATTAGGTCTGGCTTACAGGTTCATTCTATTATCAGAAAGGTAGGGAACATGGCAGCATCCAGGCAGGCATGGTGCAGGAGAAGCTGAGAGTTCTACATCTTCATCTGAAGGCTGCTAGCAGGATACTGATTCCAGGCAGCTACAATGAGGGTCTTAAAACCCTATCCACAGTGACCCACCTACTCCAACAGGGCCACACCTTCTAATAGTGCCACTCCTTGGGCCAAGCATATGCAAACTGTCACAGTTTCAAATGATTAATGTTATCTAAAATTAGCACACATGGATGTTGTGACTATCGATTGTGACTTGTTCTCTCGTTATTTTATTGCATGCAATCAGAATATTAGGCTGTGTAGAGTGAAACAGAAGAATATTGGAGTTAATGCCCAAGCACGTTTTGTCCTTTAGTGTGTCTTGCAAGGATTGAGAGATTTTGCCAAGATCATATGGACTTGTCAAATTTTCATTTAAGCGTAAGACTAGTGGTGATGAAGAGCAAAAGATTAAGATCATCATAGATTTGAAATAAGGCTCCTCACTATTATTGCTTTTCCTCAGGTTCTTTATACATTGCTATAGGATGAAATATAGCTGTCTAGACTATGGTGTCATAGATACTTATATTAATTAATCTGCCTGAATCGAACTTGTCAGTTTGATGATTGTTTCCTGTGGGCATTACTGGGTCATTTTCCTTATGTCTGATATGTGCTACACTGGTTCTTAATGAAGGTACCAGAGTGATGCCCATTCTCCTCTCCTTGACATTCTTAGCTGGAGTTCAGGAGTTTATGAGAGGAGTCACTGTTGGTACTGAACTCTGAGTAAAGCTAACGTCATCAGATTCCTGGGGAGATCTAGCAGTATAAGGAGAAACTTGAAGTACCATTTGCCCTTCAAAATTCTTTCCTGATTGGCAGGACCTGCTGGACCCACTGTGAGGACAGCCAAGGATTTGAGTAACAATGATGGGTTCCTATATCTGAGAACTCCAGAGATAGGTTGGGTTCTAGGCCCTATCCACCTGCACTGTTTAGATATTGCTCCTGTGGGATTCTCTGCTCTAGATTTAAAGCTTCACTTTCAGAAACAAGAAAGAAAAGAACTATAGAAGCCCACGCAGTATTACAGAACATTAATAAGTATACACACATACATACACACACACACACATATATGTGTGTATATATATATATATACAGAGAGACAGACAGACAAAGAGAGATGGAGAGAGAGATGCACTCACCTTCCTGATATGATTATGAGAATACCACAGTATATACCCCCCCACACACACAGATGCACTCACCTGCCTGATATCTCATGACTATGAGAAAGCCACAGTGTACAGTGTTCTAGCCCAAAATGCAGCCACCTAAAAGGAGGGTCACACACATGACTCACATTTAGAGACATATGCTTTCAGGACATGCTACTATTTAGAGAGAAACAACTGAACTGTGGATTGTTTCACAAGGTTAAAAGGACAGAAGTGGAGGGTGAGGGGGTCACAGAAGCCAAAGAATTCACTCAGCTCTAGCGAACTCTCTCTCTCTGGGATTATCTGGGATTAAAGATAAGCTAAAGGGAACTCATCCTTTGAACTCCAGCAAAATCAACTCTAAAATTAACTTCACGCGATCTCAGATTTCAACTGTTCCAGGCAGCCCTAAGAAACAGAGAAAGTTGCCTATAAATTTGGGAGGTTGCTACAGTCAAGAATTGAATATAGAATGCTTAGCGCATGCTGAAGCACACAACACTCTACCCAACATGCCAACAAGAACATAAATATCTCACTACACAAGCACATATGCACACACAAGCACACATCGCACCAAGACAAACATAAATACCCATTCACAGGCATCTCAAGCACATGCATTCACACAACCCACTAACTCCATACCAAGAGTAACATAAACAGACCCAAATATCATGCATACACAGATCATACAAATAACTCATCCTCCTACACTAATACAGACTCTTCCACATTTGAAAAACCGCACATGGGATATGTACACTAAAGAGAGACATGCACACTAAAGAGAGGTTTGGAAGTTTCAGGATGAAGAAATGTCAAGTGTGGTGGGAAAAAGTCAGACAAATGTCTTGAGTGGAAGATGCCATTTGTCTTACAACACTGAGCACCAGGATGGCCCTTCTTGGCAGGAGGCTTCAGCACCCCACAGAGCTCCAAGAGATGCCACCGATGACATGGAGGGAATGAACACAATGTCTAGAAGCTTCCACCTCAGAGTCAAGCCCTGAGAGCCAGAAGACCATGGATTTTGAGCCACACATTGAAACTGACCGAATATTCCAGGGCGGGACACACATGGGCAGATGTTCTCTATGTATTTCTGCCTAAATGTGTAGGTCTATATGGAGATATATGTGAGGTCACTTCACCCCAAGATATATCTATGGTGACAAATGGACAGTTTTCTTTGTATGTGTGTGTGTGTGTGTGTGTGTGTGTGTGTGTGTGTGTGTGTACATGCATGTGCTATGGAGTATGTGTAGGTCAGAGCACAATTCTGGGTAGTTGGTAATTCTCTCCTTCTATCATGTGCATCCTGGGCTTTGAATTTAGATCATCAGTTTTGATGTCAAGCATTTCTATCCCCGAGTTATTTTAATGACCCTCCCAAACCCAACCTCTTCATGTTAAATGCATCTGAGGTTATCTTACTATGTTCCTCATCTCCAGAATGGTCCTTCCCCTCTACTGTTTGGTAAAGTGATGGAGACCTCTGACTGTATAAAGTAAGGTACAGCCTACATACATCACCACTCCATGATTCGGTTGTCAAACCATATGTTCATAAACCAGTGAATCATACAGCAAGCAAAAAGTCTACATCTTAACTCCAGAGCACAAAACTAAGGGCTCTAAAGTTATTCTTTAGGGTGTGCCCGTGGTTTCCTTTTGGCAGTAGTAAGACTTAAACCCAGGGCTTTGGGCACATGAGGTGAGCACTCCGTACAGCCCAGACCCTTACTCTATAGCTTCAATTTGTGAGGACTGGACAAAAGTTTCCTTGGGAATGTTCTTTTTCCTTTTATTCCTTTTAATATGGATATTAGAATTTTCAAGTTACAAAAGTGGTTCACATTTATATGGGAACATGGTAAGTTAGACATTCTTATGCCATATTTAGAAGAAATATAGTTTATCCAAACATTCTTATTGGGACTCTGAAGCAAAACTTTTTCCAAGAAAAAGGCACCAGTGCTTTAAGCATTAAGACATTAGCATACATTAGGAAATGTAAATCGTAGCTCTTTATTCAATAAAGCAATAATAGCAAGGGTTATAAAATCTTAGATATTTAATACACAGGCTTATAAAATCAACCCCAGAGGATCCTCCTAGCATCATTACTATTAATATTTCCCAATTGGCAACTTAACCACGAAATGAACATTAAAGGCAGAGGTGTGGGACTACAGAAATGGCTCAGTGGTTAAAAGTGCATGATGCTCTTCTAGAGGACCCGAATTTGGTTCATTCATGTTGGGCAGATTAAAAACAATATGTAACTTTAGCTGCAGAATATCCTACACCTTCTTCTGGCTTCTGCAAGTGCCTGCCCTTATGTGTATGTGTGTGTGTGTGTGTGTGTGTGTGTGTGTGTGGCATCTGGAGATGAGGAACATGGTAAGATAACCTCAGATGTATTCATCTCAGTTCCCTATGACATTGTGTGCACGTGATATCCCATGAATATTTTCAATCAATAACACTAAACATGAAGTTCGAAGTTCTTTCCTTGGAAAAATTTAGTGAGAGAACAAGTTCAATTTAGGGACATTATGTCTGAACACGAAGCTGTTATTTTTGATGCCCCAAACCATGTCAATTTAAATTAAAATGTTTCTTTTAATCTATTGCAAAGTAGCCTTTTGAGAATAATTATTCTAATGTCAGAAAAATCTCAGAGCTTATGTTTGCCTAGTAGGGGATCGTTTTGCTAGTATTTTAACTTTAGACTTTTTCCCCAGTTACTTATAGCAGCTAACGAAATTAGCACTGTTGTTGACATGATTTAGAAAAGTACAGGAATTTTATTTACTATGGCCCCTGGATTTAAGGATGATCTGACTGTTATACTTTCTAAAGAAAGATCAACTGTAATTGTGTCATCATATGACCAGCAGAGTTCCGGTACTGTCATATTGTTTTCACCACAACAAGGTGTTTCCTTTATTCTATTAATGTCTGGGGTGCATTAGAAACACTGAAATGCAAGAGGTGATCAAACAGGGAATATTTAATGTAAGGCTTTTGGCATTTGTCTCTCTTTTAAAAACTTATTACTTTATTTATTTGCTGGGGAGGAGGGCGCATGTTCCATGGGACTGTTGAGGTTTGGTCGTTTACCATTTATTGTAATACAAAGTGCTGGCCTTCAAGATTTGGAATCTGCATGTAGCCTGAGGGACCCCGCCCCCAGTTAATTCTGATTGGTAAATAAGGACGCCAGCAGCCAATAGCTGGGGAGAAGAGCCATGGGGTGGGGTTGAGCCGTCCTGGGTTTGGAACCACTAGGAAGGAGCAAGGGGAGACAGAATATCAGGAGAGAGTCAAGGAGAAGCTGCAGTCAAAGAGGAAGAACGTGCAGGAGGGAGAATGAGAGTCACTGAGCCGTAAAATGGAGGCCATGTGGGCCGACCAATCGACATTAAGAGCAGTTCAGATGGAACACAGACATTAGGAAGTAGTAACTCAGAGTTATCAGTAGGAAAATGGATTCTAACAGCGTGGAGGGTAGTCAGCTGTCCAGCTATTGTGCTGCTTAAGACATATTAAAAATATAAGGCTGTATGTAGATCTTTCATCCGAGGACATAAAGGAGGACATAAATGGCCTAAGGCAGGAAGGAATCCCGCTCATGGGATTTATTAAATATTATTTACAGCATAGGACACATTTGAAAATCGGAATGCACCTTGGGGGAGTCTGTTGACTCATTTTATCATGTGGTCCTTGGAATCAAAGTCAGACTATTTAGAGGCCATAACCTTTACCCACTGAGCCATCTCTCCAGCCCCAAAGTGATATTTACTACTTTAACTCCAGTTCACTGCTGCCTCAGATCCAAGAGGTGTCCGAATCCAGTAGGAAAAACATGCCTATCTTGATATTAGCTAAATGTTTCATATATTGTTACATGGCAAGAGAAAACGACCAGGGTATCTGAACAGCTAAAGACATAATATCAGCATGAATATGGTTAGCTCCTGGCTGTTTACTCTGATGCTTTTCAGGACGGCAATTGATGAGGACAGATGAGACCGAGGATTCTCACTACAGCAACTGTGACTGACAGGTGCAAAATCTCCCATCAGCAATGCTCCAGCGACTACTAACTAGGATGTACAGAATGTGTTCTCCACTCAGAACTTTCCGTGACATTCTATGCTTCCATGATTCATTTCTCTTCTCACAGGGCTCCATGCCCTGATGCATTGCCTATACCTTTTTAATTTCTGTCTCCCTCGCATTTCGATTTTTACCCATGGAAGCAAACACTGTACCCAGGTGTACTGGCTGGTTTTGTATTTCAACTTGACACAGGGTGGAGTTATCACAGAGAAGGGAGCTTCAGTTGAGGAAATGCCTTTATGAAACCCTGCTGTGGGGCATTTTCTCAATTAGTGATCAAGGGGGGGAGGGCCCATTGTGGGTGCTGCCATCTCTGGGCTGGTAGTTTTGGGTTCTATAAGAAAGCAAGCTGAGCAAGCCAGGGGAAACAAGCCAGGGGAAACAAGCCATGGGGAAGCAAGCCAGTAAGAAACATCCTTCCATGGTCTCTGCATCAGCTCCTGCTTCCTGACCTGCTTGAGTTCCAGTCCTGACTTCCTTGGTGATAAACAGCTGTGTGGAAGTATAAGCAGAATAAACCCTTTCATCCCCCAACTTGCTTCATGGTCATGATGTTTGTGCAGGAATAGAAACCCTGACTAAGACACTGGAAAACCTAAGGGAGGCACAATCTCCTTCTCGAAGCCCATGAATTCAGTGCACATTGCTATAGTCTCAGCAAATTAAATATCACTGCCCTCACAACTGAGAGTATCAGGAAAGGATGGCTTCATACACATGCCTACTTCTGGATATTTCTCTCCTTGCTCTTTATCAGATAGAATAGGACTCATTGCCATGGCCCTATGAAGTCTGTTCACAGTCATTATTCATTTTTCAGAGAAAGTGGAATAATTTGGATGATTAACAGTTTCTAAAGAGGTGACGATGACCCACAGGGATCCCTGTGCCTCTGCCTCTGAGTGCTGAGATTTACACATATGTACTGCCTTGCAGAGCTCATTTTTTTATGAGAAAACCCTGATTGGAGACTTCTCAGGTCTCTTAATTAGTACTACGAAAGATAAAGTGGAAAGGGGGAGAATTTAAAAAAGCACAAAGGAGCTTTGGACACAGATCTCAGTTGCTCACCCACTGTTCCTTTTGTTGTCACCGTTGCTGCTACACATTTCTGAGTAGTTTTCCAATTTCAGTATAAATAGAATGAATCTCCAAAAGCAAACCCAGAAGGCATGTATAATTAATGCACACCCTCCCTCCCTGGAAGAGCTGCTTGCTGCAGTAGGGAGGAGATGCAGACTTGTCACAGAGTTGCGTTTACAATCATCACTTCTTGAGAAGAGGGATTTAGCCTAAGAAATAAAGCCCAAAGTCTTGAGGAACTTCTTCTCAAGCTGAGAGGAGTGTGGACAAGTGCTAACTCAGACATCATGTCTCCGAAGGAGCCCCTTTAGAAGGAATGTACCAGTCCTACAGACTCCAGTGAAGACAAGACTGCATTCTAATTTCCATCCTTAAAGAATACCAACTTGAGCTACATTCCAGAGTTTAGAGCTGCACATAGAACCTAAGTTTAACTTATGAATGAAGATAAAGCAGAGTCAATGAAAACTGAGACCAATAACCTTGGAAATTGATTAATTGTAAAGACAGACAGGGGGTAAATTAACACAGAGAGTAAGGACAAAAGAAAACTAATTGTCTCTTACTTTGTTAATCCACTGAACAAGAAAGCACGCAGCAAATCTGTGATGTTCTTAGTTCACACAACACAGAGCCAGCCTTGGTGGCTCGCACTTAGAATCACACAGCTGGGAAGCAAAATGGGGGCTATCTGAAGTTCAAAACCACCATAAGCTATCCAGGAATATTGTATCTTAGGAAACTAAAAGAATAACAATACAATGTTTCCCCACATACTTAGATCAAGCAACTACACTAAGGTCAATTTTTAACAGTTGTGTTTTTTTGACTGTTACCACATGACACTCCATCAGGATTATAAAGTTGGTATAGCCAACAGCTGTCCTCTTTGGTGCTTCCTCATCTGATCAGTTAAAATCACCGGTATCCCATGTGGCATATGATACTTCTCTCTCAGACTATTTTAAAATAAACTGGATATGGATCTGAGAATCACAACACAGGTTTTGGAATCATCCGAGACATTTATAAAGTAGGAGTATTTGGATTCAAATTCTCAGTGAAAATTTTACAAAAGAGGCTGACGTGTGTGTGTGTGTGTGTGTGTGTGTGTGTGTGTGTGTCTTCAAAATGCTGGCGATAAACTGTCCAAACAGATAAAGATTCCTCCCCAAAGAAATAACTTTTATTTTGAGAATCTACTGAAACAAGCAGAGAATAATACCATTATGAGCAAGCTCTACAGTGCCTTGGGGGATTTTTTATATAGTGCTCATTTTTTTGGCAATGCTACAGATATTTTTCCAACAATTTCAGATGTCATTTTCTCTGATTATTTCTACCATTTCTGAAAACCCTTCTTTTCAACTATTATAATTTTTAAAGAAATGGCAAGGATCACCTTTTCTCTAGCTGCCGTCTTAAGTAGTCTTTGGGTTTTCCACAACTAGACTATAGTACTCACCTGTATGATATATTGGGCCCTGTGCCTTGGGAGGAGGGCAGTGTACAGTTGGTAATACAGCCTGATTTTTTTTCTTTGAAGTTTTTCATCCATTATGAGTTTTATTTTCTGCTTTCTGGCAGCATCTTCTCAATCAATATTTAGTTATCTCCTCCCTACACTTATCCTCCAAATCATGAATGATCTGTGTCTTAGGATTTCAAGCTATTTTCTTGGTCACTTTTAATCTTTCTCAAGCATTATGTAGCTGGCAGGGTTTTCTCTCCATATTTCAAAGTGAGAACTCTGCACCTTATTTTCAAGGTCACCAGTGTTCTAGGGTGTCCTGTCTAAAAATATCCATAGTGATCACTATTTAATATACTCCACATTAAGATCCAGGTTCTTGGATGGATTCGTGTGAATTTTCTGCAATATGGTTTTCATAAGGTTGCTTGTTAGTTGTTTCCATGGTGCTGGGGAACACGCCGGGACTACAATGTCAGGGAAGCATTTCGTCTTGCATCACTGAGCAGTGCTTTCAAACTCTTCATAGCTTAGCTTTAATATCTGCCCTGCTGAACAGTTATTGATCACTTTGAAGTTGCATCTGTGTGTCATATTTACTTGTTTCTCCATGTCTCTGTATCTCTTTCCCTCATATGTACGAATGTGTGTATATGTACACGCCATTATAGTTTTCTTGAACCAGTAACTTATATATTCACAGATCATAATTATTTGAATTTGATCCATTTATTGTAAGCCAATTCTCTTGAACATGCATGTCCTAGGTCCTCAACTCATGTCCTGGTGTGGGAAGAGACCATAAACTTTTGATTGGCTCTGAATTCCAGTCTGTGATTTTCTCACACAATTAAAAACCAAACTTTGGGTCTCTTCTTAAATATTTTCTGCTTGGTTTCCCTAGGAGACTCTTTACAAATAGAACTTTGTGTGAATGAATAGCTGGTTAATTTTATATCTTTGTATAAAATTAACTCTACTACAGAGGCTAAAAGAAAATATGAATTTCTTACCTCAAACTTTCTTTGGGTCAGTCTGAGCATGCTTATCTGGTTTCGTGGCTCAGTATTTCCCAAGGTGACCCTGGGTAGAGCTGGTGAGACTATCACTATACCTCCAAACTCAAACACCTTGTTGGAAGGATCATTTTCTTACAACTATATGACTGAGGCTTTGCTTGTAACAGGCTGTCAGATAGGCACAGTCGGCCCTTAACATCTTAATGAAAGCCCACCATCTTTACTGATTCCTGGGAGGCCAGTTGGAGATTTCTAAGGGCATTTAGCTGTATCTGTAGTTTTCCACCTTTGCTCTACTTCTCATACTGAGTTCTGAAGGTCAGGACAGGCTCACACTTCCAATTCCTGGCAACAATCATCAAATAGTGTTGAATCAGGGGAACATTTCACTTAGTTGCTCTTTTCGGAGTTGCTTTATATTTTCAATTTATTATGCAAGAAAGGCTCTCAATCAAATTCCTTTACCACTTACAACTTTCACACATGCTAATTGGATGCTTTCTCTGAGTTTTGACACATGAAGTAAGTTGAGTCAAACAATATTTTGTGGGAGGAAGAGGAAGTTATTTCTCCCTCAAATTCTGGAAAGTTTGGTCATTCTCTCTACTGGAAACATTGTTCTTTTGTGTTTGATCTCACTGTGTGTTTTTTTTTTTCTTTTCACAGTTCTTGTGAGAGGGGAGGAAGGTAGGAGGGTCATCATCCCAATAGAGAGAAACATGATTTTGCAAATCCCACTGAGTCTCCTTTGAAATTAGAATTCCCTGACTATATAAGATAATACATAGGGAGACTTTTGTTTTTGTTTTTGTTTTTTGCCTACTTTGTTGATCCAGAAGGGTGACTAGGGAAAGTTAGAGGTTTTGTACTCTAATGAAAGAAGGCAGGCGGATTTAGATAACAGTTTTCTTTGCACCAATCTTCTGCCTCCTCCCCATACTTACTGAGCCATCTTTGGCTGAAGCACAGGAAAGCATCTCTGCTAATCACTTCTTTACCAATCTTTGATGGGTAAGAGATAGTTTCTCAACCATAGTAAATAGGAGATCATGTTGAATTCTGTAGTCCATCCAGTCCAACAATGGCTGTCTACCAGTGGAAGGTCTAAGAATACAGTCCTTGTTGAGTTCACAATGCTGTATGTCTAAGCTGATCTTCAGTATATATCAGAATCCCAAAGATATTGGCTCTATTTGACAGGTCTCATCTACTGCTCCAGTTCCATGGATGCTACCATGCTTCTGCTAGTATGTCCCATTAAGTGCCCCTTAAGTTGAAGCATTCGACCTCTTTCATAACCTAAAGTCTCAAAGTTCACATTCTGCCAAAAAGCAGCATGATTAGACCTGTCACAGGGATAGCTCACTTCTGGTACTAATCTCTGTCTTAGTTCTATTGTTGTGAACAAACAACGTGACCAAGACAACACTTATAAGAGAATGCTTTTAATTGGGTGATTGCTTACAGTTTCAGAGATTTGGTCCATTATCAACATGGTGGGGATGGTGCTGGCCTGTAGACAGGTATCGTGCTGGAGAAGGAGTTGAGAGCTCTACATACTGATCTAGAGAAAGAGAGACAGAGAGACAGAGACAGAAAGAGACAGAGAGACAGAGACAGACAGACAGACAGACAGAGACCAACAGAGACAAACAAGAGAAAGACAGAGATGAAACTGGTTCTTGGCTTATCATAGGCTTTTGAAACCTCAAAGCTTGTCTTCCCTGAGACAATTCTTCCAGCAAGTCCGAATCCTTGTCCTCCTAATCTTCTCAAATAGTGCCACACCGTGGTGATTAAGCATTCAAATATAGGAGCCTAAGGGGTCCATTATTGTTCAAGCCACCACACCCTTACTGTAGGAGCTTCAAGAGTCCTCGGCAGTCATGATGGTAATATGAATTATCTGAATTAATTTTCTTAGGAAGCTTGACAATAAAGAGAACTTCGGTGTCAGAACATTGAATACCTTGAAATTTGAGTAATTCGTCAATAATATGTATGAAAACTAAAACCTTTGAAGATTTTAATATTCCATTTAATGAAACTTACAACATCAACACTTAATTACATCTTTGGAGGAAAAAAATGTAAAATTGCCATAGAGAAAGATTGGCCTACCTCAATGTTTGAAGCTGTTTTAGCATTCATTGTTTGGCTATTCCTATAACATTTTTATAATAATATCAAGATGAAGCATGTGGCTCTTAGTAAAAATTAGTAATAAAAATATGGGACAGCATGCTATATAAGATATATATATATATATATCTTATATATGTGTACGTATGTACATACATACATATATACATACCCTCTATGCTGATAGTGCTAGAGAGTTTCATTTCCCTCATTTCAAGTCAATGAGTAGAAAAAATTTTATTTTTAAGGAATTTAGGGAGACTACATCTTGAGCTATGTAACTACAGCATCTTTCAAAAGAATTTTCAAAACAACACTAGTAGACACATCAGTAATTATAAAGTTCATATCAACAGCCAAATTATACAATATCTAAGACTAAGAAAATCTGTTTACTGAGGTGGAATGGCATCACTTGAATATAGAGTTTCCCTATGAAGCTGTGGTCCTCAACCTTCCTAACACTGTGAAACTTTAATACAGTTCCTCATGTTGTGGTAACCCCCCCATCCATAAAATTATTTCATTGCTACTTCATACCTGCAACTTTTCTACTGTTATAAATCATAAATATCTGATGTAGAGGATATATTATATGTGACTCCAAAGTGGTTGCAACCCACAGGTTGAGGACCACTGCTATGAAGGTGTGTGTATTAAAAAGCTTTGGGGCAGCTGACATTAAATTTTCTGGTGATTGGATCTGAGGACTCTGACTCCACCAAAGAACACATCCATTGATAGGCTCATATTTTCATGCCATTTGGGGGAAGATGTGAAAGTTAGAAGGTGGCCCACCTGCTGAAAGCAGACCACTGTGGTACAGTGGCCAAAATACTGTGTTGTATCTCCAGCCACGTCTATGCATCCCTGTCCTGAAGTAACCACATTTGCTCTCCCAGAGAATCCCTGCTCTGATGAGTTTGGCCTGTTGATTCACATGTCCACACTGGCCTTCCCTTCCATGATGCACTGTACCTATTAGGCCAGGAAGCTATCATGAACCCCAAAAGACTATTAAGGAACCAATTCTGACACAATCACACTAGGCTCTCTTTATTCAAGCTCGAGCCTGGATCACACTACCATCTCCAATGCAGTAGAGATGGTGCGAAGCTGAGCTGAGCACATTTTTGGGCAAACATTGTAAGAAGCAAGAAGGGAGTATCCAGCCTGGTACACATCTGATTGGGGGTCCATTATGGTCTTTAACATAATTGGCTAGTATTGGGAGTCAAACCATAAATTTAACTTCTGTTTTCCTCCCGATTGGTAGTTGTTAGGAAGTGAAGTGTCAGGGGCAGGCTTGTAACCTGGAGCTGCAGATTTGTTGGGGGATAACCTGGAAACCGGTGCGAGACACAAGCCTTGTTGGGGGCAACCGGTACTAGGTACCGAACTGTTAGTTAACTCAAGTTCACCCCTAGGTCAGATTTTCTAAGATGGAGTCTGAACCCAAAAGATCAGGTTCCTCACATCCTCTCAAACCATTAAAGAGAGTAAGCCCTTCTGCGTGCAAGCTGGTTTTTGTCAGGGGTGCAGGCTTATTAATAGGAAAAGTCATTAATATGGAGACTAGCACACAATGGTGAGGAGAGATTAAACATTTCATACATGGTTGAAGTCAGCTTCTGAGGGCTCTGTCAAAACACTTGCTTTGTGGCATCCAGTTACCCTGAAGGAAGGTCTTAGTAGCCTGAGATCACTGTTCTGTGATAGAACACATTCTGCCTACCGAGAGGACAGCCTGATGGAGAGATGCCCAGGCAGGATCCATCTCTCTCCTTTGATCAAATCCTGGTGCTAATCACAAAACTAGTTATGGCGCCAGAGGTTTGTCATCATAGGAGGACCCTAATTCAGGGGCCAAATCACCTACCAAGAACAAGAGGCTTGTTCATGGACAATATGTACTCTTCCTCTCTTGGTAGTTAGTCAATAACTGCCTGTAGATCTTCATCTAGGGGTGTGGTCTTGTGAGATTAATCCCTTCTGCATTGGCACGACAGTTGGTGTTTTCCTTGTGCAGGTCTTGTTTAGGAATCCATATCATTGAGAGTTCATAAATGCAGCTTTGCTGTCATGTAGAGAAGACACAGTCTCCCAGCAGATATCCTTCTTCTACAGCTTTCCCAATCTGTTCACCTGCGCTGTGATGTTTCCTGACAAACAGGTATGGTGGTTGTTGTATCTATCAATTGATGTTGGGCACCCCAGTGTCAGATTTCTCTGCATTTTTTTGAGTAGATAATGGGCTTTTCTTTAAAACTTGGGGAATCCTAAATGTGCCAAATGGAGGAAGTTTTTGTTTTGTTTTGTTTGTTTCGTTCAATACTTATGGTTAACATTATCATGACCATGTCAAGGACCTCAATGCCCCAGAACCACAGAAATGCCAAAAACTTTAGGTCAGAGTTAAGGAAATGGCAAACCTACCCCTGGTCCATATGTAGATGAGGACAGTGTGTGCAGGACATGGCCACTGCAGATTCTTCTTCCCAGATGTCTATAGTCTGAGAGTTACCTCTGAAGAGCCCTCCTACCAAAATTAACTAGACCTGCCTTCTCCATGCAATGGCATACAGTAAATCCGCTTCCTCTATCTAGAAATAGAAAATAAAAGCACCCAGTTTCTTGGCTTCTGGTGCATCTCCCCCATAATGTATAGCCTAGCCAATCCCAGTCCTTCCGCGTTTGTGTCTGTGTCTTTCCTTCCCTCATTACTTGTTACCCTACTTAGATCAGACAGTTCAGTCCCTAAATGACAGTGCTTTCAGCACTAAACAATATGAAACTTGATTGTATCAACACACACACACACACACAATTATGCAATGCTCAATTTGCTAAGAAAAGCAAAATATTTTTGAGAAAACACAATGATTATACTTCTGATTAAATGTTAAATAATGGAATGGAAATATGCATGGAACTCAAAACTTTGGTTTGGAAGACGTGGTTGTATAAAAGGGGCTTCAAAGCAAAAATAAGAAAGGAGATGCCTATTGTAGTTTCTAGAAAGAACGGGAAGCAATGACTGGGCACATCAAGGGAGTCCAGCTAGATGGAGCTGTTTTTAGTATAAAGAATCTTGAAATAGATTAGATGAGAGCAAGCATGTTAGATATAAAACAAAGAAAATGTTTTCCCTGTTTCAAAGCAGCTCAAAACAGAAACTACATCCAAGATGATCTTGCATAAATCTCCATTTTGAAGACTTACTAGTCTCTCTGGAAAGGAAGACAGTCCTAAGCATCACCATGAGGCTGGGCTTCAGGGAGGGTTTTTAATAAAGACCTCGAGGTTGGGCTGAATTTGCTTAAGTGTTTTGGACAGCAGTTAGAAGGTGACTAAGCAGAGAGCCCCTCTTGACCCCATCAAATGTGCCAAAAAATCATTTGATAATCAGTCTGCTTCCAATCGCCTTACAAACTCATACAGTGAATTTGAAGATTTAGTAGCTAGCCAAACATGCAAACATTATTAAGTTGTGCTTTAGAACACCAGAAGATCTCTTATGTGATAAGGTATACCATTTAAATTGTGGGGTCATACACAGCTATAGTCTCATAAGTTTTGAGGTAGATTATCCCAAGTTCAAGGGCAGAAAGAACTCCACAGTGAAGCTCTGTCTTAAAGCAATAATAAAATAATTGCACGGTTTATGTTTTTAAAATAAAAAATAAAGCCGCATACTTAAAAACATACACATAGAATCTTCTCTATGGCTTTACCAAAATGCAATAAATGACAATGTAAGTAAACTCTCATGCTTAAGACACAGATTTTAATGTGTTAAAAGTTGTATTTGGTTTTCAAATTTTGATGTATAGCTAAGAGGTTTTGTATGTACCCTCAGAAACTCCAGATGATACTTTTTGTTTTATACCATCTGGCTACAGGTCATTTGTTCCTTAACAAGATGTTTGCGAAGAATCTTAATGACCCATGTTTATTCATATTTTATTATATGTATTTACTTGGTGAATGTGGGCACACACCTGTATGTGCTCATGTGTCATGGGACTTGTGTGGATGTAGAAGATAGCTAATGGGAGCCAATTCCTCTCTGTACCACGTGGGTTGAGGAAATAAAACCCACGTGATCAGGCTTGACTGCAGGTGACTTTCCCTGGTGAACCCCACTTACTCACAAGCCCAACAATTTGCATTTAAATATTATTTTGCCTTAAATATTTTATAATAATCTACATTATGTTTTACAGCCTTTTGATAATCTAAGAATTTCATTAGAGAATAAGTTAAAGTGAGTTTTCGAAAGGAGTATTCGACATGCAAATCAATTTAAGAAGTAGAATAATGTTCTTACAGGAAGAAGTTATATTTTAAAATTTAATATTCAAATTCAATAAATGCTTTGATTATACAATTAAAACCTTCTTGCTTGAATATGAATATATAATTCAGTTATTGAGGGTTTATTAGATTTCTAGCATACATATTCGTTATGCCCAGTAAACCTCCTGTGGGTGACCAGGCTGATAGGAGGATCATCTGCTGCATCTACATGTCATGGACAAACTGCAAACACTATGATTTTCCAATTCATCAAAACCCTGAACTTCATTACAAATTTCCATTATTAAATTGTGCCATTGTAAAATCAAAGCCCTGTGTCGTACTGATGCGAGTCTATTACACATATGAATGGCCTTGAATCCCGGTGATGCAACGGTTTCTAGAAGTAATTCACACAGAATATTTTCTTTCAGCTTTACATCTAACTGGTACTTGGCAGCCTTTTAGAGGGTGGCTTATTGTGGGTTATTTATCTGTGCTCTGAAAAGTGTGGGGGGGGGCGTGTCTACTCCCCCCCATGGGGCTTTTACTCTTACTCAAAGAATATATTTTTTGCTGATTGTACATTGGCATAAATTTTGGGACTTGCAAGGCTTTTTAAAAAAAAATTCCTATGCGCTTTTCTATGGTGATACATGATTTTGCAAAAGCAAGGCCATCCGTTATTCAGGATGAGTGATGCCCTGCAGCACAGCTTTCTTACTTTAAATTTTGGTTCCCCTCAAATAAAACCTAGCAGAAAGACTTGAAATTTGAAATTATAAATCCTTGTGCATTTTCAGATTAAACAAAGGTTGTGGTCAAGGAAAAATATTGCCTCGAGTCTTAAATGAAACAGGAGATGATACTTCACTAAAAATGCAAACTCGGGGTTTTATGATTATGGCTATGTCTAAGAAATGATCAGATAGCATGAACACACAAAAGTGCTGTGTAAGAAGGCTCACCTTTGAATCAGAGCTGTTGCACTTACTGAGGAGTCCTCTATTTGCAACATAGCTGCCTTTAAACAAACATAATGCAAGCTTTGTCTGGGCAGAGAGATGCCTGGGTTTGTAAAGGTGTTTGCTGCCAAACCTGACAGTGGAGTAAATTCCTCCTCAGGACCCACATACTGGAAGGAGAGAAGATAAACCTAAAGTTACCCTTTGACCTCCACAAGCACACCATGACATGTGCTTGTACACACACACACACACACACACACACACACACACACACACACAAAATAAGTTAATAAATATAGCAATAATTTTTAGGAAACACACCTGTTGTTTATTAAGATGAATAAAAAAGAGATAAAAAAAACTTAAAAATGTTCAAGTAAGTAATTGGCTTCTTTACTCTTTTAAAATAAAAGTTTCTAAAGGTAATTACTAACATTATTTAAGTTTTTATTGAGAAAAATAGGAATTTTTCAGATTTCTGTTTAAATTCAGAATTATATTCTTGTGCCAGGGCTGGGACCAGAGTTTCTGGTTCATTGTCCAGCTTGTATGTTATGAGGCCAAGAAAATCTACTTGTCATGATAGTTCAATGTGCTGGTATGCCATAGTCTCCTTCAGTAAAGAATCAGTTATCATTCTTATCTGTTGATGTTACAAAGACTGGAATTTTTTTTCTTTTTTTTTTATTCGATATATTTTTTATTTACATTTCAAATGATTTCCCCTTTTCTAGCCCCCCACTCCCCGAAAGTCCCATAAGCCCCCTTCTCTCCCCCTGTCCTCCCACCCACCCCTTCCCACTTCCCCGTTCTGGTTTTGTCCTATACTTCTTCACTGAGTCTTTCCAGAACAAGGGGCCACTCCTCCTTTCTTCTTGTACCTTATTTGATGTATGGATTATGTTTGGGGTATTCCAGTTTTCTAGGTCAATATCCACTTATTAGTGAGTGCATACCATGAGTCACCTTTTGAGTCTGGGTTACCTCACTTAGTATGATGTTCTCTAGCTCCATCCATTTGCCTAAGAATTTCATGAATTCATTGTTTCTAATGGCTGAATAGTACTCCATTGTGTAGATATACCACATTTTTTGCATCCACTCTTCTGTTGAGGGATACCTGGGTTCTTTCCAGCATCTGGCAATTATAAATAGGGCTGCTATGAACATAGTAGAGCATGTATCCTTATTACATGGTGGGGAATCTTCTGGGTATATGCCCGGGAGTGGTATAGCAGGATCTTCTGGAAGTGAGGTGCCCAGTTTTCGGAGGAACCGCCAGACTGATTTCCAGAGTGGTTGTACCAATTTGCAACCCCACCAGCAGTGGAGGAGTGTTCCTCTTTCTCCACACCCTCTCCAACACCTGCTGTCTCCTGAATTTTTAATCTTAGCCATTCTGACTGGTGTAAGGTGAAATCTCAGGGTTGTTTTGATTTGCATTTCCCTAATGACTAATGAAGTTGAGCATTTTTTAAGATGCTTCTCCGCAATCTGCAGTTCTTCAGGTGAGAATTCTTTGTTTAACTCTGTACCCCATTTTTTGATAGAGTTGTTTGGTTTTCTGGAGTCTAACTTCTTGAGTTCTTTATATATATTGGATATTAGCTTTCTATCTGATGTAGGATTGGTGAAGATCTTTTCCCAATTTGTTGGTTGCCGATTTGTCCTTTTGATGGTGTCCTTTGCCTTACAGAAACTTTGTAATTTTATGAGGTCCCATTTGTCAATTCTTGATCTTAGAGTATACGCTATTGGTGTTCTGTTCAGAAATTTTCTCCCTGTACCAATGTCCTCAAGGGTCTTCCCCAGTTTCTTTTCTATTAGCTTCAGAGTGTCTGGCTTTATGTGGAGGTCCTTGATCCATTTGGATTTGAGCTTAGTACAAGGAGACAAGGATGGATCAATTCGCATTCTTCTGCATGCTGACCTCCAGTTGAACCAGCACCATTTGTTGAAAAGGCTATCTTTTTTCCATTGGATGTTTTCAGCCCCTTTTTCGAGGATCAAGTGGCCATAGGTGTGTGGGTTCATTTCTGGATCTTCAATCCTGTTCCATTGATCTGCCTGCCTGTCACTGTACCAATACCATGCAGTTTTTAACACTATTGCTCTGTATTATTGTTTGAGGTCAGGGATACTGATTCCCCCAGAATTTCTTTTGTTGCTGAGAATAGTTTTAGCTATCCTGGGTTTTTTGTTACGCTGATACCAAAGCCACACAAAGATCCAACAAAGAAAGAGAACTTCAGAACAATTTCCCTTATGAACATCGATGCAAAAATACTCAATAAAATTCTTGCCAACCAAATCCAAGAACACATCAAAACGATCATCCACCATGATCAAGTAGGCTTTATCCCGGGAATGCAGGGTTGGTTTAATAAACGGAAATCCATCAATGCAATCCACTACATAAACAAAATCAAAGAACAAAACCACATGGTCATTTTATTGGATGCTGAAAAAGCATTTGACAAAATTCAGCATCCTTTCATGCTTAAAGTCTTGGAAAGAACAGGAATTCAAGGCCCATACCTAAACATAGTAAAAGCAATATACAGCAAACCGGTAGCCAGCATCAAACTAAATGGCGAGAAACTTGAAGCAATCCCACTAAAATCAGGGACTAGACAGGGCTGCCCCCTCTCTCCTTATCTTTTCAATATTGTACTTGAGGTACTAGCTCAGGCAATTCGACAACATAAGGAGGTCAAAGGGATACAAATTGGAAAGGAAGAAGTCTAAGTATCATTATTTGCAGATGACATGATAGTCTACCTAAGTGACCCAAAAAACTCCACTAGATAACTCCTACATCTGATAAACAACTTCAGCAAAGTGGCAGGTTATAAAATCAACTCAAGCAAATCAGTCGCCTTCCTATACTCAAAGGATAAGCAGGCTGAGAAAGAAATTAGGGAAATGACCCCCTTCACAATAGCCACAAATAGTATAAAGTATCTTGGGGTGACTTTACCAAACATGTGAAAGATCTTTATGACAAGAACTTCAAGACTCTGAAGAAGGAGTCAAAAAATGGAAGAAGACCTCAAAAAATGGGAAACCTCTCATGCTCATGGATCGGCAGAATCAATATAGTTAAAATGGCCATTTTGCCAAAAGCAATATACAGATTCAATGCAATACCCATCAAAATCCCAACTCAATTCTTCACAGAGTTAGAAAGAGCAATTAACAAATTCATCAAGACTGGAATTTTTAAATCAGCATCGGGAGTGAAAATCATCACACAATCATTCTCCCCCACTCCTGAACTTCAATAAAGGATACCTAAGGGTCTTGTTTACTTTATACATGCTTCTTTCTAGGAAGCTTGAAATACAGGTTTCTAGATAAGGATATGTTGCCCCTGTTGGAGGGAATATCCTGACTTTTACACAGATAAGAGATGAAGGATGAACCTGTATGCCCTATGCCCTCTTGAAGTTTGATGGAGTTATTCAAAACAAAGGGCATGCTTCAATTCATTGTCTGATCAAATTTTCTCATGAAGACATAATCTATCCTTTAAACTTTTACATATATATGTAATGTATTAGTATATATGGTAGTAATATGGATATATATATAATGAAATATATATATATAATGAAATATATATAATGTAAAAATGTATATATAATGAAAAAAAGAAAAACCAATTTAAAGTATACATGTAAATATTGTGCTAAAACTTTCATTTTTCTCTGTGTGGTGATCCCAGATCTGGCAACTGGACATCGCAGACTTTGGTTTTGCCCAAAACCATGACAGCAGCAATTTTATAGAGCTTTGAATCCTAGGAATACTTTTGGAAGGCAAGAAAATAACAGAAGCAGTAAAGGAGGAATAGATTGTGACTCCCCACTCCAGATGTTGACCACACTCTACCACATACAAATCTGTCATCACCATGAAAATTGTGGTCTTAGTATGAGAGAAAGAATTGTTTTAAGATTAAAAACTTACACGTTATATACATACAACCTAGTTTTTTTTTTCCTCCTGCTTAGTGATGTTCTCATTTCCTTTAAAGATTTTTGGGGTCACCTTAATAAATACTTTCATTACAGTAAGAAAACTAAAAGATTTTATGATTTAAGAGCTTGGGCATATTGTGCCAGCACTCAGCAGAGGCAGAGGCTAGATTTCTATAAATTCAGGGCCAACATGGGTTAAATGTGAGTTCTGGGCCATCCAAGGCTCCATAGTATGATACTGGCTTAAGAAAGACAGACAACCTACAAATATTGGGGGGCTGGAGGAATATAGACAACTTAAGAAATCCTTTTTCCTCCATGTAGACATGTCCTAGAACTCACTATTTAGACAAGGCTAGCCTAGAACTCACAGAGATCTACTTGCCTCTTTTTCCCAAGTTATAGGATTAAAGGTGTTTTCCTCTCTGCCTAAAATTAAACAATATAGAAATCTAGTACTGACAATAGTTGGCACATATGTCATATCTACCTGCCTGTTCTAGGGATTAAGCTTGGTTGGTGAAGAAAATGGACCGGTACAGTTGGTGGCTCATTCCAAAAATCCTATAACTAAGGAGGTGAAGGTAATGTATAAGTTTAGGTCCAACCTTGGCTACATGGTAAAATACAAGCTAACCTGGGCTACAGAGTGGAACCCTATCTCAAAGAAACAAACAAAAAAAATCATGGAAAGAAAGATGAGAGTCAGAGGCCTATGAAGTATCTGGTGGTTATCTCCAAAGACCTTCTTGATGAGTTTATTTCAATATGAACAGAAGGTTAGAAGATGAAGAGATAGATTGTGAAGCTCTGTAGGCACTGGCTAAGTCCTCGTTCTTCAGAGAGGGGGACATGTTACACCTCTTTACAGAAGGCAATGCCATCATTAGGGCTCTGTAGAGCATATGCTCTAAGATCAAGAATTGACAAATGGGACCTCATAAAATTACAAAGTTTCTGTAAGGCAAAGGACACCATCAAAAGGACAAATCAGCAACCAACAAATTGGGGAAAGATCTTCACCAACCCTACAGCAGATAGAGGGCTAATATCAAATATATATGAAGAACTCATGAAGTTAGACCCCAGAAAGCCAAATAACCCTATTAAAAATGGGGTACAGATCTAAACAAGGAATTTTCACCTGAAGAACTTCGGATGGCGGATAAGCACCTTAAAAAAAAGCTCAACTTCATTAGTCATTAGGGAAATGCAAATCAAAACAACCCTGAGATTTCACCTTACACCAGTCAGAATGGCTAAGATTAAAAACTCAGGAGACAGCAGGTGTTGGCAAGGATGTGGAGAAAGAGGAACACTCCTCCACTCCTGGTGGGGTTGCAAATTAGTACAACAACTCTGGAAATCAGTCTGGCGGTTCCTCAGAAAACTGGGCACATCACTTCCGGAGGATCCTGCTATACCACTCCTGGGCATATACCCAGAGGATTCCCCAGCAGGTAATAAGGATACGTGCTCCACTATGTTCATAGCAGCACTATTTATAATAGCCGGAAGCTGCAAAGAACCCAGGTGTCCCTGAACAGAAGAATGGATGCAAAAAATGTGGTATATCTACACAATGGAGTACTATTCAGCCATTAGAAACAATGAATTCATGAAATTCTTAGACAAATGGATGGAGCTGGAGAACATCATACTAAGTGAGGTAACCCAGTCTCAAAAGATTAATCATGGTATGTACTCACTAATAAGTGGATATTAGCCTAGAAAAGTGGAATACCCAAAACATAATCCACACATAAAATGATGTACAAGAAGAACAGAGGAGTGGCCTGGTTCTGGAAAGACTCAGTGTAGCAGTATAGGGCAAAACCAGAACATGGAAGTAGGAAGGGGTGGATGGGAGAACAGGGGGAGGGAAGAGGATTTATGTGACTTTCGGGGAGTGGGGGGCCAGAAAGGGGAAATCATTTGAAATGTAAATAAAAAATATATCGAATAAAAAAACACCAAAGACTTCAATTCAAAATGACAGCATTTCAGGGGTCTATGTAACCCAATACATTTTCAGAGGGCTCACATACATTCAAGAGTCTACCTAAGAGATAACACACGCACACACACACACACACACACACACACACACACACACACACGCACACGCACACGCACACGCACACACACGCACACACACGCACGCACGCACACACACACACACACACACACATGTCAAAAAAAAAAAAACACAGCCATAGGATCCTAAGAACAGCCACTCTTTCCACTCCTTCCTAACCCTAACCCTAACGCTAATGTCCTACATACACAACATCAAAATATCAATGTGAAAATAAATAAAATAAATTCTGCTTTCTAATGATCATTCATTATGGTAAAGCCCATAAAATCACCTGTTCCTATCAACTCCTGTTGGTAACAGGGTAATAGAGAAGGCGTAGACAGAGGGATCTTCAACCATGAAGCTGCATGGGACCCTCTGCATCTTGGGAGTGCCTTCTATTCAAATTTTCACACTACAATGCACTACAGACTCTGACTGCTTTCTACTTGTGACTCCACTTCCTCATTCCCCACCCCTGCAGATGCTGACTCTCCTGCTTTCCCTCTCAGGGAGCTTGCCTAGTGGCGTTCCCCTGGGTGATCCAGCCTCCCTTTAGTAAGACAACAATCTCAGATAAGCTAAAGGTGTGTCTTGAGGCCACACCTCTTAAATCACTTTTTGCGCTTCTGTATTACTACATGGAGACAGTAGGGGACCTGCCCCCAGCCTGTAGGCATGTGAAGCCCTCAGTTAATTATCACAGCAGATGCAACCTACTGTATAGCATCCAATATAAGACAGTGACTTTTTCTTTTTCTTTTTTTTAATTTATTGATATATTTATTTACATTTCAAATAATTTCCCCTTTTCTAGCCCCCCACTCCCCGAAAGTCCAATAAGCCCCCTTCTCTTCTCCGTCCTCCCACCCACCCCTTCCCACTTCCCCGTTCTGGTTTTGCCCTATACTGCTTCACTGAGTCTTTCCAGAACAAGGGGCCACGCCTCCTTTCTTCTTATACCTCATTTGATATGTGGATTATGTTTTGCGTATTCCAGTTTTCTAGGTTAATATCCACTTATTAGTGAGTGCATACCATGATTCACCTTTTGAGTCTGGGTTACCTCACTTAGTATGATGTTCTCTAGCTCCATCCAGTTGCCTAGGAATTTCATGAATTCATTGTTTCTAATGGCTGAATAGTACTCCATTGTGTAGATATACCACATTTTTTGCATCCACTCTTCTGTTGAGGGATACCTAGGTTCTTTCCAGCTTCTGGCAATTATAAATAGGGCTGCTATGAACATAGTTGAGCGTGTATACTTATTACATGGTGGGGAATCTTCTGGGTATATGCCCAGGAGTGGTATAGCAGGATCTTCTGGAAGTGAGGTGCCCAGTTTTCGGAGGAACCGCCAGACTGATTTCCAGAGTGGTTGTACCAATTTGCAACCCCACCAGCAGTGGAGGAGTGTTCCTCTTTCTCCACATCCTTGCCAACACCTGCTGTCTCCTGAATTTTTAATCTTAGCCATTCTGACTGGTGTAAGGTGAAATCTCAGGGTTGTTTTGATTTGCATTTCCCTAATGACTAATGAAGTTGAGCATTTTTTAAGATGCTTCTCCGCAATCCGAAGTTCTTCAGGTGAGAATTCTTTGTTTAACTCTGTACCCCATTTTTTAATAGAGTTGTTTGGTTTTCTGGAGTCTAACTTCTTGAGTTCTTTATATATATTGGATATTAGCCCTCTATCTGATGTAGGATTGGTGAAGATCTTTTCCCAGTTTGTTGGTTGCCGATTTGTCCTTTTGATGGTGTCCTTTGCCTTACAGAAACTTTGTAATTTTATGAGGTCCCATTTGTTAATTCTTGATCTTAGAGCATACGCTATTGGTGTTCTGTTCAGAAATTTTCTCCCTGTACCAATGTCCTCAAGGGTCTTCCCCAGTTTCTTTTCTATTAGCTTCAGAGTGTCTGGCTTTATGTGGAGGTCCTTGATCCATTTGGATTTGAGCTTAGTACAAGGAGACAAGGATGGATCAATTCGCATTCTTCTGCATGCTGACCTCCAGTTGAACCAGGACCATTTGTTGAAAAGGCTATCTTTTTTCCATTGGATGTTTTCAGCCCCTTTGTCTAGGATCAAGTGGCCACAGGCGTGTGGGTTCATTTCTGGATCTTCAATCCTGTTCCATTGATCTGCCTGCCTGTCACTGTACCAATACCATGTAGTTTTTAACACTATTGCTCTGTAGTATTGCTTGAGGTAAGAGATACTGATTCCCCCAGAATTTCTTTTGTTGCTGAGAATAGTTTTAGCTATCCTGGGATTTTTGTTTTTCCAGATGAATTTGAGAATTGCTCTTTCTAACTCTGTGAAGAATTGAGTTTGGATTTTGATGGGTATTGCTTTGAATCTGTATATTGCTTTTGGCAAAATGGCCATTTTAACTATATTGATTCTGCCAATCCATGAGCATGGGAGGTTTTCCATTTTTTGAGGTCTTCTTCCATTTCCTTCTTCAGAGTCTTGAAGTTCTTGTCATACAGATCTTTCACATGTTTGGTAAGAGTCACCCCAAGATACTTTATACTGTTTGTGGCTATTGTGAAGGGGGTCATTTCCCTAATTTCTTTCTCAGCCTGCTTATCCTTTGAGTATAGGAAGGCCACTGATTTGCTTGAGTTGATTTTATAACCTGCCACTTTGCTGAAGTTGTTTATCCGCTGTAGGAGTTCTCTAGTGGCGTTTTTTGGGTTACTTAGGTAGACTATCATGTCATCTGCAAATAATGATAGTTTGACTTCTTCCTTTCCAATTTGTATCCCTTTGACCTCCTTATGTTGTCGAATTGCCCGAGCTAGTACCTCAAGTACAATATTGAAAAGATAAGGAGAAAGGGGGCAGCCCTGTCTAGTCCCTGATTTTAGTGGAATTTCTTCAAGTTTCTCTCCATTTAGTTTGATACTGGCTACCGGTTTGCTGTATATTGCTTTCACTATGTTTAGGTATGGGCCTTGTTCTCTCTCCACCTCTCTCTGCCCTCTTCCTCCCCCTTCTCTCTTCCTCTGTTTCAGGTATTTAACATGTAAGAACAATTCCATTCTCCATCTTCATGTGGATAACATAGATTTCTGAATGTTAAAATGTCTTGCATTTGAGGGGCTGTCTCTCACCCTGTTGCCTGCCTTTGGAACCTTTTCTTCCTACTAGGTTGCTTAGTCTCTCCTTAATAGGAGAGGGTGTACCTGGTCTTACTGCACTGGGACACATCATGGCTTGTTGATATCCATGGGAGGCCTGCCCTTTTCTGAAGAGAAAAGGAGGAGTAGTGGAGGTGGCAAGGGGAGATGGTGGGAGGGGCTGGGAGAAGAGGACAGAGGGGAAACTGCTGTCAGGATGTAAAATTAGTTAATTGATTAGTTAAGAATTTCATTAAGTGAGGGTGTATCTTAGTCAGAGTTTCTATTCCTGCACAAACATCATGACCAAGAAACAAGTTGAGGAGGAAAGGGTTTATTGAGCTTATACTTCCATGTTGCAGTTCATCACTGAAGGAAGTCAGGACTGGAACTCAAGCAGGAGCTGATGTAGAGGCCATGGAGGGATGTTTCTTACTGGCTTGCTTCCCCTGGCTTACTCAGCCTGCTCTCTTATAGAATCCAAGAGCACCAGCCTAAAGGTGGTACCACCCACAAGGGGCCCTCTCCACTTGATCACTAATTGAGAAAATGCCCCACAGCTGGATCTCATGGAGGCACTTCCCCAACTGAAGCTCCTTTCTCTGTGATAACTCCAGCCTGTGTCAAGTTGACACACAAAACTAGTCAGTACAGGGTGCTTTGGTTCCTCTAAGAAAGGGAACAAAATACTCACAGGAGCAAGAAGGGAGACAATGTGTGGAGCAGAGACTGAAGTAAAGGCCACCCAGAGACTGCTCTACCTGGGGATTCATCCTATAAACAGTCACCAAACCCCAACACTTTTATGGATGACAAGAAGTGCATACCAAAAGGAGCATGCCATGGTTGTCTCCAGAGGTGCCCTGCCAGAGCCTTACAAATACAGAGGCAGATGCTAGCAACCAACTATTGGACTGGGCATGGGGTCCCCAATGGAAGAGCTGGAGGATCGTCCAGAGGAGCTGAAGAGGTTTACAGCCCCATAGGAAGAACAATGATTTCGACCACCCAGACACCCCAAGACTCTCAGGAACTGAACCATCAACCAAGGGGCACATATGGTTCCAGCCAAAAATGTGGCAGAGGAAGGCCTTGTTGGGCATCAGTGGGAGGAATGGTCCTTGGTCAGGTAAAGGCTCAACAGAGGTCCCAACAAAGGGAAACCGAGGGGGCAGGGAGGTGGGAGTGTGTTGGGTGGAGGGGCATATACATGGAGGCAGGGGGAAGGAGGAAGGGGAGGGACTTAGGGTCTTAGGGGAGGGGGGATATTGGGAAAGGTTTTACCATTGGCAATGTAAATGAAGACGATATTCAATTAAAAAAAGAGACTACAAGAAGGATACATGTTCAAATTGATCCTAAAAAAAATCCTGCATTCATGGAAGAAACTCATTCATTCTATAGCATGCCACTTCAGACATGTCGCGCTTATTATCAGGTTTCTGAAAAACATATATAAACAGAGCCAAATGAAAGAAGACTGCAAAAAAAAAAAAAAAAAGACCCATCTTGTACCAAGAAAAGCAGTGACTGTACACACCAGAAAGCATTCAAACCAAAACATCATACCCACATCTAAGAGCATCGCTTTCACGCTGGGTCTGTTTCCTCTGTGAATGTCATTGTCTGGTCTAGCTCTGGCATCAGGGTGACACTGATCTCATACACTCACTTGGGATGAGTTCCTGTCTTTGTGACAAGGTTTATGGTTTACACTATGCAGAAGGTTGTCATTTCTTTCTGAAATATCCAATCAACAGAAAAATTTGTGTGCTTGGGATTTTGTTTTGCCACCACAAAACAATTGTTTGATTATTGCATATACGTCTTTTATCTCTGTTTTGATTTGTTAAGAGCACCCTATCAGATTTCACCTATTCAGTCATCTATGGGCATCACAAGGTAAAGACTCCAATATTATTTCCATGTATGCCATCTTATTTTTTTTTAAGATTTATTTATTTATTTCATGTATGTGGGTACAATGTAGTTGTCTTCAGACACACCAGAAGAGGGCATTGGAACCCCATGCCAGATGGTTGTGAGCCACCATGTGGTTGCTGGAAACTGAAGTCAGGATCTCTCAGAAGAGCAATTAGTGTTCTTAACCACTGAGCCATCTCTCCAGCCCTATATGCCATCTTTTAATGATAAAGCTCATATCGATAATTGCCGTTTATGTTTTTTCTTAAATATACTGGAAACTGTGTTCAATTTATTTACCTGTTTGAAGAAATGACAACTGAATTTATATAAGTCATTAATGTAGATTTGTCTATGCTTGTGTATATACAAGTGTGTGTTATATGTATGGTGTGTGTGTGTGTGTGTGTGCTGTGTGCTGTGTCTGTGTGTGTGTATATCCTCCATGGAACATATAGAAGTTAAATTTCAGGGAGTCTGATATCTTCTTTCTCTACAAGACTCTGGGGTGGCAAGCCCAACTAAGACATCGCAAAGGCCTAACAATCACTTTTTTACAGTTTACCTTTAGCCTGGTTTAATATTCTCTTTTTCTTTTGTCTTTATAATTTTAATTGTTACATAAACCTTGCTTTAAACTTGTTCATTTTAGTGCTTTCTTTATGTCTATCAATGTTGATATGGGATGTGGGCTTTTTAATCGGTTATGTAATGACCTACTTTGTAAATTTTTTCTGATGTCTTGATTCAGGCCTGTGACACACAGTTTGGTATGCCCTGCTTCCAGCATTATCTGTTGATTCTTACAAATACATCATTTTGTTTTAACCTTCGAAGGACTGGAAACTTTTATTATTTCTCCAAGATTCTCAGTGCTGTGTTCAGAACACATGCCATGTATAACTATTATCCTTTTAAATTAATAGTAACTTATGTCTCGGGTAAATGTGACTCTTGATACATTTTCCTGAGCTCTTAGAATTAGTGTGAAGCCACTTCTTCTGGGATAAACTGAACCACGTGCACATAAGTTCTGTTGACTGGAACACCATTCATCTTCTGTATGCTTACTTGTTTCTGTCAACACATCAATTGAAACTGAAATAGATATATCAACTCTCGTTTGGACTTACCATTTTCTCTTCCTTCCAGCTTTGTTTGAGTGAATACAGTGAATTGAGAAACTCTGTCTTTCCCTTGGATTGATCTTTCTATCACTGGGAATAATTCATATGTTGGAGAAGACCTGCCACAACCTCTACTTCTTCTGATGTTACTATGACCATTCTAGCTTCCTGAATATTTAGTTCTCATGCAGTGTTTACTTTTCTGTCCTTTTATTTGTTTGATGTTTATTTAATTAGGCTGTTCTCTCTCCCTTTATCCCTCTCCCTCTCCCTGTTCTCCCTCCCTCTCTCTCTGTCTCTCTCCGTCTCTCTATCTCTGTCTCTGTGTATGTGTGTGTGTCTCTCTCTCTCTCTGTGTGTGTGTGTGTGTGTGTGTGTGTGTGTGTGTGTGTGTGAATGTAGATGCACACAGATGTACATAGAAACCAGAAAAGGATTTCTGATCCCCTGAAACTGGAGTTACACGTGGTTGGGATCTACCTGGAAAGGGTGCTAGGAATAAAACTAACCATGGGTTCTGTGCAAGAACAGTAAGAGCTCCCACAGTCATCCCTCTAGGCTCAGTTTATGATTTTATATTTAACTCACATCTGTTTGTCACTTCCATTCTCCCCACCCACTCATATCCTGAATTTTTATTCAGTCTAAGCACCTCTACTTTTGAAAACCCTTTGGACTTAATAACATCGGCTCCACTGTGCATGTTACACAAGTGATTATTTTCCTGTTAGTCTTGTGGTCCAGGTACTTTTGCTCCACCAGCCATTTGTGTGCAACAACTGAGCATTTCATTATTTCATGAGGTCTCCATGATTAGTCTGGCTGAGAGCTATAATACCCTGTCCAAATTCTTTTCAATGGTTACTTATCATTTTAAGAAAAGAAATACTCTAGAAAATTATACTCTGTATTTAAATGTCTATCTCTTTCAGCTCTCTTTGCTCCATATTTTAAATACCAATTTTCGGTTGGTTGCACGTTCTTTGTTACATAATATGGTTGCATAGCCCTTGCAGCATAAGGACTAATGAACAATTTGTTCTGTTGTTCAAAACAATTTTGTTTCCAAGAGGTATTTCTTTCACATTTATCTCATGAGAATTGAGTTTGGGTTACCAACTCAGAAGATAATCCATTGCCACAATTTGGGGAATATTTTCTTTCTCTCATTCTGCAGATCCCTTAAAGTTGCTATTTGGAGGTTTTCAATGGTCATCTTTCTTTCCCTATGTACAATGCTTGGTGCCAGGGCCATTTCCTGATAGCTCTCTGCACTGAGAACTCTGACTTAGCTCCTGTTCCCTGGGAGTCTGAAGTAGATTTTTCTAATCGTGAGAGCATAAGAGTTTGTATTCAAATACACAGCAAACTACAAACATACACTGAGCACCACAGGCAACCACAAGCACATGCAAGTTGGGTGTAAGAGTGACATCTACCCAGGGGTTTGCAATTCTTATAATCCATGCTTTGCACCAACACTAACTGCCTTGGCTTTATCCAGTTAAAGAGAGATTAATCATTGATTGTAGTTCCGATAGAGCCTGTAACAGAGCTCACTGTTGACTAGCCCAGAAAATGACATCATTGCCCTTACCCCAAACCAAATCATCTCAACATTGCCATTATTTATTCAGTCTCTAATACTACAATATATGTAGTCTGATACAATTTCATATCATGATTGTAGTGGATGACATGATTCTGTAGCCTGCAGCACTTCTTATAAAAGAACTGATATTTATCTGAGAACATACTATGAGAATTTTCCAATTTTTTATGTTATATTAAATAATTGAGAAGTCCATAAAATCAATTCATTTCATTGTGCTTAATAAATATTCAAGAATATTAAACTTGAATGACTATTTTTCATTTATTTTTAGTTATTTGTACAAAGGTTAGTGTCAATCTATATGTATAATTTTGATGATTTGGTACATACTAATTAAGAACACACATATATAAATTTCAATTTTAATATAATGAAGAAAATCGGCTTTGTAATTAATCTAGGAGTAAAACATTATTTCATTGATTGTACTCATCAACATTATTACTTGTGTTCATTCTTATTCTGAAAAGTCATAATTATTTTATAATCATATTAACACTACAGTATCCTAACTACCATATTAATTATAATAAATTGTCATTAGTTTTATGGTACTTAAAGTATTTCTCAAAAGAATAAAGAAACTAAAGTCTGAGAAATTAGTTAGGAGACAGCTCAATTAATCAGAAAGCAGAGCGTAGAAGCAATGAGGAATTAATCAAATCCAGATAAGTGAGTGTGTCTTGGTTTATTAAAAAAAAAAAAAAGATGTGAGTTTCACAGACTGTCTGTTCTAGTCAGTCATGAGCAATTGAATGGGCCGTTGTAAGAGGAAAGGGCCCGTGCTTTGTCATATAGTTTTAGCAAGTCAAAAATACCTATGTATCTTATTAACTAAGGTCATAAAATTGTGCTCAAGAGAGATAGGAGTATGTTATTCAATTTATAATATATTGGGGATAAGCAAAGATGCCAATCAAGACCTCTCAGTCTCCAACTCATGCTTCAAACTAGTTTCTCATATTTTTACTTTATTTACCAGACTATTTCTATCAAGCTTTTGAGAATTTCATCCATGAATGCTCTCCTCAATACTTCCCATAACTCTTCCCAAATCCTTCTTCTCATCTTCCAACATGTCCCAACCTCTTGTCTTCTTTGTCAATGGCTCATTGATTCCAGTTTGTTCTGCCCGTACTAAATAGGTCTGGAGCCATCCACCAGATTATAGTCTGCTCTCTAGGGGCCATATTCTTAAAGGAAACATTTTCTTTCTTTCTTTAGGGTTAGGGTTCTTTCTTTCTTTCTTTCTTTCTTTCTTTTCTTTTCTTTTCTTTCTTTCTTTCTTTTTCTTTCTTTCTTTCTATTCTTTCTTTCTTTTCTTTTCTTTCTTTCTTTTTTCTTTCTGTCTGTCTGTCTGACTTTCTTTCTGTCTGTCTGACTTACTTTCTTTCTTCTTTCTTCTTTCTTTCTTTCTTTCTTTCTTTCTTTTTTCTTTCTTTCTTTCTTTCTTTCTTTCTTTCTTTCTTTCTTTCTTTCTTTCTTTCTTTCTTTCTCTCTTCTCTGTCCTCTCATAAATAAATTTTAGGATAAGACACCCAAAATGTAAAATTTAAAATTTAAAGCCAAGTTAGCTTATAAATAAAATGTCGAAAGGCTCTAACATTGAAGACACTCTTACTATCCATGAGGTAAAAGTGTACATAATTAGACTTCAGGTCTCAGTATTAGGTAATTTCTGAAATGAAAAGCTGAGTCTTCTTAGAAGCTGGAGTTTACTCCATTTTTAACCAGGAAGGAAGTTAAGATGGATTTAGATCCCAGGACATTAAATGGTGAATTTATTTGTAAGTAACCAACTAAATGTTTTTAGAAAATGTATTTTTCAAAGTACTTTTTTTTATTTACTAAAGGAGACAATAAATGATCAATGTCATATACTAAATGAACAGCTTAATAGATATTTTTGAATCTAGGGCAAAGCATTTTCCATAATTTATATCACAGTGAGATGAAAAGATTTTTATGGGAATTTGGGCTGAAGAGGAAGTCAAAGCCAGGAAATGGTTTATACATGTGATGGGTTTGTTCCTGGGTTTTGGCACCAATGAAGGGGGCATAAAAAGAGAGAGAGGGGTTTAGGGAGTGTGGCACGGCCATGTGGGGGCAAGGGGGTACCTAGGGGGGCCCATGCCCAGGCACTTCTTCCCCCTGAGGGACCACACTCACACAGACACGGTATAGAATAGAGTTTATTCAGGGCAGAGGATGGGAGTTAGAGAAGCAGAGAGAGGGGGTGGGGAGAGTAGAGAGGTGGAGGAGTGGAGGCCGGCCATGACCACTGGAGAGAGGGGGGAGGGGAGGAGAGCCCAAGAGGGGCAGAGAGGTGAGAATGCCAAGTGGCAAGAGCATGAGAGAGAGCAATGAGAGAGAGAGAGGAGGGGCAAGCAGCCACTTTTATAGTGGGCCAGGTCTATGGGGCAGGGCATACCTGGTTGTTGTCAGTAAGTGTGGGGTGAAGCTTAGATAGAATACTAACATAATGTTTGTGCTTCTTTATCATTAACTTTGACTTGGTTATTGAGGATGGGAGTTTTGCAATCTTCCCTGACTTGGTCTCCAGCTACCTAGCTCTTATGTCCCTCCTAGCTCATCATGAGACCACAGGCTGATGCCACCATGTTTTGTCACCTGCCACGAGCTGTTTGGAAGATATCATATTTCTTCTCGTCAAGCATAACTCTTTCAGCTTTAACTTATAAGATATTTTAAGTTTATGCTCAAATTATGAAGACATTTGCATGCATGTCATTATACTGTAGGCGATTTCCAGAAAGGGGTCTTTCACAGCACTGTCAGTAAAACAGAAGATGCCAGAGACATGCACAGTAGATGTCCTTTGTCCCTAGGTACTGCTATACTATGTCAAGGTGACAAACATGAACAAAATGAAGACAAAATTTAGTACAAGGAACATTTATACTTATTCACTGTGACATCCTACATCTGCCTGCAGATGAAGGATGCAAGCTGATTTTAAAAATTAACAGATGTAAACAAAGGGTAAAAATGCACTGCCCCTAAGTAGCAATGATACTGTCTAAAGGACTTGAGAACAGGGTGGCGCCATAGGCCATAGTTAATCTCTTTTTAACTTTTAGTTCTGAAATGTTCTAAAGATTATATAAATAAATAAACATCTCCCTTATTCTAGCTCTCAAATGTATAGTCGTAAGATTTTTTTCATATTACATCAGGTACATTTGAAGAAACCAATTTCAACTGATAAAATCAAAACTCTAAAAATCACCAGTCTGATATCAATGGCTTTGTTTTACAAATGTATTGCTCAGGAATGGCTGTCATGAAACACATCTCTAATTCCAGAAAGTGCAAGGTAAAGGTAGGAATTTGAGGGATCAAAGTCAGTTCAGTAATATAGTAAGTTTAAAACCTACCTGGGCTACATGACACTTGTCAAAAAAAAAAATACTATTTAGTAAAATTCCCAATGCCCATTAATATAAATGCTGTTATTGTGAAATTTCACTTCTCAAAACTTCTATTGTCATTAAATATTTAACATTCTTTAATACTTTTATTGCATTTTAAAATTATTTTTAATTCAATATAATCTTTATTTACATTTCAAATGATTTCCCCTGTCCTGGATCCCCACTCCCCAACTTTTATTGCATTTTAAAAGTAGATACATTTTCCCATTTTTAGCAGTGATAGGAATGTTTACACGTATACAATATAAGTTAAAATATGCAACCATGTTTAGAAACTTATAGAAGTTTGGATATGGATAATCCTTAATTAAATTTTAGATAAGGAACTATATGACTAATTTTTAATTAAATTCTAGATAAGGAACACTGGAAAACTCTATTGAATGTTAATGAAATTATTAGCAAGTTGAAGATGATAGATAGATAGATAGATAGATAGATAGATAGATAGATAGATATGTTTAAAAATAGATCTACATGCTACATGATTGGCCTGGAGAGACAACTCAGTGTTTAAGATTATTTGGTGCTCCTGAAGAGCCTTTCCCCTGGTCCCTGTGGGAACATCACTGCAGTCCACAAATCCATACACAGATTCACATGTATACATATAATTAAAAATTAAATTTTAAAAGGATAGTTTATTATCCACAGCTGTGACAATTTTGTTGGACATACATAGGGAAATGCATTCCACTTTAAAGAATCTTATGTAAATTTGATTTTGATATCCATTTCAGAAATTTGCTAAATGCCTCATTACGTTTCTAAAGAAATGTGATTAAACAATGGCCAAAGCATTATCAACTGAGAGCCTATAGGAAGCACAGAATATTCATCTCTCTATTGTTTATGATTGTATGTGGCCTAGGAGAGTTTCTAGTGAGTGCAAAATGAATATGCACAGCATTAATTTTCAATGAGAAGGACCCATTCAAGTTCAGACATTTACATAAAAAAGAAAAGCTGGAAAAGGTGACAAGACGCCCCTTGAGAAATTCGGCCCTGTCTGAAATGAAAGACCATTTACCAAGAAACAAGAACCCAAGACAAATATAGAATCCTGAGACGTTGCACTGTTTTCTGGTAAGGACTTCCTATGGCCATCTTCACAGGCACAGAGAATGGATAACCAGGGATAGTTTCAGAAAAGCGGACAGAAAGAAACATGCATTTCTCGGGGTGTGGGGGGGGGATATGCAGATTTCAAGACCACTAGTACAGTCTTCATTGATGCAATGCTGACTTCTCTGGCTTAAATACCTAGCTAGAAACAGGTTCTCTGATGAGGAGAGGCAGGTTCACTTCCTGTGACAGTTGGGTTTTGCCAGACCAAAGAGATGGTTCACTCAAGTTTCTTCTTATTTATTTATTTACACTCCATATTTTATCCCCTCCCCCACTACCATCCTCTGTTCCACATCCCATACCTCCTCCCCATCCCATCTCCATGTCCCCACCCCACCTGACCTCTAACTTCTCTGGGGCCTCCAGTCTCTTAAGGGTTAGGTACATCATCTCTGAATGAACACAGACCCAGAAGTCCTCTGCTATATGTGTGTTTGGTGCCTGTCTGGTGGTCCAGTGTTTGGGAGATCTTGGGGGTCCAGATTAATTGGGACTGCTGGTCCTCCTACAGGCCGCCCTTCTCCTCAGCTTCTTTCAGCCTTCTCTAATTCAACAACAGGAATCAGCTGCTCCTGTCCATTGGTTGGGTGTGAAAAGAACCAAAGAAGGGGCTAGAAAGGTGGATTTGTGGTTAAGAGCACTGGTTGTTTTTCCCAAAGGACCCAGATTCAATTCCCCATAGCTGTGTCTCAGCTCACAAAAACTGCCTGTAACTCCAGTTCCAGGGGATGTGGTACCCTCACACCCATGCACATAAGATAAAACAAGTTTTGGGGTTTTTTTTGTTTTTGTTTTTAAATAGCCAGAGAATGATGTAGCTTTATAATGGAGGAATGTCTGGGGGAATGGGGAGAATAACTGAGAAGGTAGCTAGAAAGGAGAAGTTTATTCCCTGTTGAATACAAGTTGGAGTTGCCTGATGCGGGAATTTAACAGATCTAAGGGGATGTGGAGGATAGCCACCACTACAGCTTCCATAGCTTAGGTCTCTTTGCTCTGAAGAACCAACCTATTTCCTCTTTGCTGGGCACAGCATGGCGAGCATTATCTCAATTTAATCACACGCACAGTCTATCAGCCTTTTGTTGTCATCTTTTGCCGTTCAAGAAAATATAAAATATTTCTAGTCACGATAATGGGAACATTGGGCATTTATTTTTAGAGCAATGTACTCTTAAAATGATACCTAACCAGGTGTATCTAAAAGAATGACCATAGCAGAATACTCATCATGGTTTTGAGAGCAGCGTCCCTAATGCAAAACATGTAATCTTCAAGGTGGCATCCTTAGCCTAGAATCAGAACCATTAGCAGCAGGTCAGAGTGGGGACCTATGAATACTTTATAGGAGATTTTGTGGGTTTCAGTGTTTTTGCAAACACTTGTAAAAGGTAGGAAAATAAATAATTCCGAAAAGGTTCCTAGATCCCTAAATATTTAAAACCTTGCTATTTCTGGTGCTTCTTATCATGTAGCTGTTTTCCGCTCCCGATACTCATTTTCAAAGGAGAAAGTGTTGATCTTTTGTTCATGACTGTTTTTTCACCACCAAAGGTTTTTCAAATGCTTTAAAAATGAAGCCTTCATTTGGTTTTAATGAGTTTTGTTTTCACCTTGTCAGGAGGCATTATCGACGAATCTGGTTCAAGAGAACGTTTTCCTTCTGTGTCCTATTTTCTGACCTGTGTCACTTCAAACCTTTCATTATGTTTGCGGTGCACAAAGTGGCATCTTCACCTTGAAATGTGTTGTTTACATAGAGCATTCTCAAACCAAAGAAAAGAAAGTTCCAGACAAAGCTAACTTCCCAGCAATATATGGAACATCTTCCCCTGCCCCATTGCCAATCAGCTTGGAGTCTAAACCTCACTTCTTTCTTATCTAGATCACTAGTAAAGAGTTCATCCCTGGAGGGTATCTAAGAGCTGGACATGGGTGCGGACATGGGAAAGAGACAATCTAAATAGAGGTCTCCATCCTTCCCCTGATTCACTTGAGAAAGTGCTGGAAGAGCCACATTAGAATTCCTCATATACCTCAATGATGACATTATTGAAGGTCTTTCATAAATAAAATGTACTTGGTGGATAAAGAGTCTGAGTTTACAGTAACCCATGTCTAGAGTTGATATCAGTTTGTTGGGTATCCATTCTTTCAGATATTTTCCTCATTGCACCAAACTTGAATCTATTTAAAATATGGGAATAACAAATTATTTAAAGAAGAGGAGGGCATGTAAATATGTTTACAGGGACAAATTATTATGAGGCAGTGAAGGGAAAGTACATTCAAATTTCACATAATAAAATTTTAACGTAGATGATATAAAATATGTAAAGTAAAATATGAAAACGTCTCATTCCAGTTATAGGCAATGTCAATGGATAGCTGTACTTTAACCGTTAGCAAGGATAAAGGAAAGGTGGACAGACACATGTGATCTGACAGCTCTATGGACCAGGCTCACTGCATGGTGGACATCTGAACGGAGCTGTAGAACACGCCTCCTATAAGCATTAACATGGATGCTACTTACAGACCTTTGTGATAAGAAAAGTGACAAATTGAAGAGCCATAAAACCTCATTATTACTCAAGGTGTGTCAAGAGGGGTACTAAGAATGTACACAAGACAAAGGGAAGGAGAGAGAGAGAGACAGACAGACAGACAGACAGACAGACAGACAGGGGCCTAGGCAAGTGAAGAAAACCCAGTTCAGTCATCACTCTAAGTTCACATATTCCACTAATTTTTTTTTAAGAGCATCAAAAAGGCACATTGGGGAAGGACAATCTCTGTAGTAAATCTTGTTGGGAACAATTGGATTTCTACCTAAATTATAGGAAGGACAGATTGTTATCAGGCCAGCCATAAAATTACACAAAGTAAAAAAAAAAAAAAAAAAAAAAAAAAAAAAAAATCCTGACCATAAGAGAATGAACCTACTAACAGAAAGCACAGGGAGATGTTCCCAGGTATTGGGCTTGGTAAGTTTTTTTTTTTTTTAAGTCACATCAACATTTCAGGCTATAAAAGTATACAATAAACCAATATGAAAGCTCTAAAGAAAATAAATATGGTGGGAGTTCACAAGTAGGGAAATATTTGTCAACCATCTGCTGGCAAAGAGCTAATGTTCACGATTGGTGAGAAAGCCAGAGGCTAAACATCCTAAATATGGATTTCTTCAAAGAACATATAAATCACAGATAGGTCACAAGTTGTAGAGTACTGCGTAGTAGAGAGTTCGCTGCATTTGTTTGGATGTACAGAAAGGGAAAGGAAGAACCTAGCAGTGTTGTTGGTGGTGTGAACATGGCCTGGATACTGTTGGGAGATGTGGGTAGAAACAGTGAGTCCTCTGAAAGAGCCAACATTGACCTGTCTGTTACCCACCAATTCCCCTGTGTGCAGAAATTAAGCAAATGTCATTGCCACCTGACAGGATATCTTGGCTCTTGTACTCACTATAGATTCATTCCAAATAGCTTACAATTTATAAACAATCTGCCCAAGAGTTATGTGATATGCTTACAAAGGACAATCATTTAGCAAGTAAAAATATAGTTTTTTTTTAATATACAAGATACAGTTATCTTTTGTTACAACACAGGTCTGGACTTTCGCTAAAGGAAATGGGCTACATCATACCCAGAGATAGACATTATAGGATCTTCCTTGCATGTGCAGTCAACTATAGAAATTTAAATATAGATCAGAAATAGTAAAAATGTCAACAGTAGGGAGGAACAGAATAGAAGAGAGGAGAATGAGAGGACTTAGCATGTGTAGGTCAATGAGTATATCTGTGCAGATTATATAAGATGCTGTGTACAGGAACACAGTATTGGTATAAGGATATCATGCAATACAATGTACTGTATGATTCATGCTATAAAGTAGAATGTAGTTACTGTGACCATATACGAGGAGAGGTAACTATGAGAGAGTGGCCATATATATTTGCTTCACTCCAGCAACCTTTATAGTGTCTACAAACACACCATGGCTTTATGTCACATACCTTAAACTATAACTGATGAAATTAAACTTTAAAGAACCTATGTTGTTTTTTCAAACCATCCAGTGGCTACTTATATATACTGTTTTTAATGTTTCTTACCATCCATGGTTTTGGATTTGGATACTAATTAAGGTATTTCCTTTTATGCTCAAACCACCATGCAAAGAATTGTCACATGATCATCATGTGGTTGCAAGTTTTTGATCTGCTGGTTGGTTAATGTGTATTCAGCCTGAGGCATTTAGTGCAAGAAATTTTGGAATGTATAATTGCATATTCACTTTCACTATGAATTGTTATTACTGTAAGGAAACAGACCTATGTCTTTATAGGCCTATAATATATTAAATCCTGACTCATGCTTCATTCTCAATCCAACAAATACACACACATACATGCACACACCACATACACAAATACACTCATGCATGCATGCACACACATGTATGCATACACACTTGTGCACAAACATCAATATGATCTAAAAGGCAGAAAGATAATTAGTTTTGAACTCCTGATATTTCTGTCTCATAAAGACCCACATTTTTATGTAGTTCTTCTGCACAGTATCTGGGTGTCTTCTTATGAATTCATTTGTGATTTTGAACCCATTTGAAATAAAGCTTATCTTCCTTCCCCTGAGTGAAACCTAGAGCAAGTACAATATCAGGATTCTGTTCCTGCCACTGGGTCAAGCAATAAACTTACAGTAATTAAATCATTTTCATGAGACATGTCCTGCAGAGATGACTAAGCGTCAAACCTATCTTAGTAGAGATAATAACTATAGCACCAAGAAAGGATCAGTGATTTGCCAGGGATCTATCACTGGGACCCGAGCTTTGGCCTTCAATCTTGAGATATTTCTAATCCTCTTCACTCCTATTTACAGAATGATGCTCTATTCCCTAACTGGTTTAATTGTGTACCACAACAGTAGAAGAAAGCACTCAGTTTTGAAACAGTCATCTCTGATGAATCCCAGAATATATTTTCTCTACTGCTGGCTCCTTACATGAAAACCAAATTCAGAATCTGTTCAATTATTATCAGGGTCTGCAGGATCTTCTACTAGGGACATATGGGGATATTTTGCTATGCCAAATATTGAAGACAGTGATTTTTCCTCAGCATCAAAAATTACCAGTCAGAAATTTTCATCTATTACCTTCCTCTGGTCTTCAGTAATCATTTTGTCACCAAGAGAGGACAGATCAGTTGACAGAAAAACATTACTGTCTGTGAACCATGCAAAGATTGGTACCTGAGAAAGGCCTGATGGTCAATAATTTTTTTCCAATTAATATATACACAACTGGTATGGATCACACGGTTATTTGCTTATCTGTCAGGGTAATGTGTGATGATTCAGGTCAGACCATTGTTGACCATAAGGGGAAGTCAAGCCATGTGTTTGAACATCTAAAAGACAAAACAAGAAAAGCTTTGTGATGTATGTCTGGGAACAACATTTGTTAGGGATTTGGAAGATATTTAGAGAATGATTTTTTAGTTTCAAGGGGATTTAAAAAAGGAGGAAAAATACGGAGGTAATCTTTTATTCAAACATGCAATGTGATGCTGTAAACTGGAGATGAATAATAACACAGATGAGAACTTGACAAGTATTTTGATTGTGTGTAAATATATATATGTGTGTGTGTATGTATGTATATGATATATATTTATATGTCTCTATATGCAATGTATATATGTGTGTATGTTTTCATTCGTGGCTTCTTTGTGTCTGAGAAATTTTTATATTACATGTTATATGTTCACAATCTAGGCATATAAATCAAGCATATAGTGAAACTAAATCATAAAGAAATTTATCTTAGGGGTACAGGACTTGGCTGTGCTTTGTTTGCAGGCATTAAGACCTGAGGTTCTGGCAATCACATGACAATATCAGGCCTGATGATGCATCCTTGTCCCAGTACTGAGGAAAGAAGAGACCCAGATTCATTCTGGGCAGTGAGGGTAGCTATCTCAGAAGCCAAGATGGATGCTACCTGAGGATACACACCCAAGGTTATCCATTGGGCACACACACACACACACACACATACACACACACACACACACTTCCTAATAACATGCAAATGATTTTTCAAACAAAAGCCACAAAAACCAAAGAGGGAATGAGAAATAAAACTTTAATTCTTCTAGGTTGTTTTCTGCTTTTATGTACTACACATTCTATGAAAGATACAAACTATTTTTTACTAAAGTCTTTTATTGTTACATGCACATTCACTTAATTATAATTTTCCTAATGAATGTGTGATATGTGAAAAGTTTAATTTGGTACCTGTGTGGCCTTTCTTGTCTAGGTGAAACATTGTGAACAGATTCTTGGTTTGTGCCAGTGATGGAAAAATCAATTCTAAGTTAAATCCTTCACCTTAAATTTGTTCTTTGTCAAATGATGGAGATGGAATTAAGTGGCCCGACTGGCAGTCCAGCTGGGACAGAGCTTTCCCTGTTGCAATGGGGGCTTTACGATGTTGAGCCTCGATTTTTCTTCCAAATTGATGATTCCTGCTGGAGGGTGAGTCAGCTCCCCAAGTAAGCACCAATAGTGACTTGAATATAGATGATGTTATTGATTCAGAGGTGACCCACCCAACCTGAGTGAGCTTGAGCCAGCCTGATCAGAATCTGCCTTGTTATGCCTTTATTGAAGGAATACCCAGACTAAAGCAGCATTGGAAGACTGTCACACTGCAGCAAAAAACACAGCCCATAAGATGTTAATCCTCCCTCTCTCTTTAATTTTATGGTAAGTAGTGCTTTATTCTATATATGATGTGTCAATGATTTTATATGATGATAAAAGTTTTAAATCTTAATCCTTTAAGTACTTTAAATTTTTTTATCATTGTTTAAAATTTTTCACCATAGATTTTGTTACAAGGAGAAACAAACAAACAAACAAAAACAACAAACACAGGTCACTTGTCTTATCCCAGTTCCATGGTTGTGATCTTACATGTCCCCCGGCCAAGGGCATATGTTGAAACTGTCTTAGTCTCTCCTGCAGCACCTTAGGGAACTAGAAACCTGGGACCTTGCCTGGATATAGCATCTAGTTCTATGAAGAATTTCTACATCTTTTATACAAAAAAAAAATAAGTAAGCAAAAATCAAACTCTTGGAAATAAGTTTATGTTCTGTAAGACAGCTTATAAAGCTCTACGTGGGACAGTGAAGATATCAACACATAGAAGGTGGTAGCAACAGTAGATACTATAGCAGCCTAGCAACCTAGTGTTTCCTTGCTGGCCTCCTGCTTTGCTACATAACAATAAAGGAGGTGTCATGGAATTAAACCAGGAAAGTATATGAACTGTGTAATAGTTTGTGATACAGTTGAGCTTGGGCAATCTCCTTAATTGATGTTCATCTACCCCCATTTCTCCGTTTCTGCAAATGAGGAAGTCAGAGGTGATCACCCCTAGGACAGCTATGATGACAGACTATAGAATTGACTGCTAGCATGCATATGTAAATTTTGCATTACTATGACAAAATGGCTTAGAATATCCACTCGTGCCAGTTTAGTGATGGGTGCCTTTCACCCTAGCACTCTGGAAGCAGAAGGCAAACAGATTTCTGTGAGTTCAAAGCCAGTCAGTCTACATAGCTACACAGTGAGATCCTATCTCAACAATAACAACAAATATACTTAGATGGAGGTAAAAGGTATTTGGCTACTCAGCCCTAATCTTTGATTGCTGGGGAAGCATAGCACATCATGGTGAACATATTTGCTCATTGGTGCCAGCTCATAATCAGAAGGAGAGATGGAAGGGGCTAGAATCCAATATCCCTTCATGGGCATGCCTTCTCCAGTATCCTAGCTCCTTCTACTAGGTCCCTCCTCTTCTCATGCGAAGCAAGCCTTTAAGCACAGAGACCTCTGGGAGAACATTCTAGATCTAAACTATAGTAGTAGACATGAACAAGCCTGGTGACAAGTGAGAAATTCAAACAGGCACCAGACTAATTTGATTGTCCAGGGAAAGATTTTATTAAAATGAAACTAAGAGGAGTGGAGCCTGAGCTAAAGACACAGAGGCAGCCAGAGATGGTACATTCTAAAGAGCTGGGGCAAGGATTATAGGCCATCTGTTTTTGTTAATTGGCTTTAACCAGAAGAAAACAAACTTTTAAAACATTAACCAGAGGTAGTTTCACAGCTTGCAGCCAGGGCTCATTAAAGTTAGCCACGTACACCCCACGGAGACTGGGAGACAGTTTCCTTATTGAGTCCATTCCAAAAGAAGACTTCTAGGTACTCAAGAAACATCCTGAGCTGTAAATTTAGCAAGAGAACTTCATAGACATTCACATATCAAAGAGGGGAAAGAGGAGGAGAGGGGAGGGGAAGGAAGGGGAAGGGAGGAAAAGGGAAGATAAGGGAGGGGAGGGGAGGGGTGGGGAAGAAAGACAGAGAGATAAATATATTTGATAGATGATAGCTAGAAGTATAGATAGGTGAGATAGATAGATAGATAGATAGATAGATAGATAGATAGATAGATAGATAGATAGACAGACAGACAGACAGAAACAAGAAACAGACACAGAGACAGAAAAAGACAGTCAGACATAAAGTGAGAGAAACAGAAAGATGGTGAGACAGAGGCAAAGAGAAAAACTGATTTTAGGGGTAGAAAGATACACACAAAGACACAAACACATGTACAAAGACTGAAAGAGGAAGGGAGAGAAAGAGAGAGAGAGAAAGAGTGAGACAGAGGGACAGAAGAAAACTTGCAAATTTTCTGTATAACATATTTCACACAACAAGCAAGAGAAGGGACCTCACCAGAAAGGCCATCTGGGCTCTGAGAGGTTGTAGTGAAACAGTCAGGAGAAAATGTGCTGATAGCTAAGAAAAATGCCTGGACCATGGTTACCAGTAAGTCCTTGAGAAGTAGAGATCTGCTATTTCCCTCTTGCTATAGATAGATAGATAGATAGATAGATAGATAGATAGATAGATAGATAGACCGATAGATAGATAGATAGATAGATAGATAGATAGATAGATAGATAGATAGATAGATAGAGACAGAGAGCAATAGAGATAGACAGGGATAGAGAGATATAGATAAACATAGTTATACATATAGAAATATACATACATGCATATATATACATATATATAGCTGATATAGATATAGGTATATGCACATGTATACGTAAACATGATATAGACAGAAATACATATAGATATACATATAGATGATGCACATGTAGATTATATACATAGATGATACATAGATATAAATAAGATATAGATACAGATATAGATAATTTAACCAGTGCTGAATTTAACAGTCAGGAGGGAACTGGCTTTTGTAGCATTTTTTTCTGAACCAGAAACCACTTTCTTTACATGCCCATATTTCTCTGTTAGACAGTCTGTTCCATCTCCATATCCTACCAGCCAAAATTCTGCATAAAACTGGCCCTAGAAAAATCACCGTGTCCATTACCCTTTCCTGAGTTACAACTTTTCTAAATTCTTTTTTGTTTTGTTTTGTTTTGGTTTGGTTTGGTTTTGGTTTTTCAAGACAGGGTTTCTCTGTGTAGCCCTGGCTGGCCTGGAACTCACTCTGTAGACCAGGCTGGCCTCGAACTCAGAGATCTGCCTGCCTCTGCCTCCCAAGTGCTTGGATTAAAGGCGTGCGCCACCACTGCCTGGCTATTAAATTCTTAATGCAATAACTTCAGTCCCAACATGATACTAATTTGAGATAGAGGCTTTGGGGAGAAAAGGAGTCAAGACACTGTTCTTTCTCTAAAGGGACAGATGTTGTAGAAAAGATAGCCTCAAGTTTTCTCTGTCTATCTTGCCTTGAGAGCATGTAGCCAGGGAGATCTGAAAGCACACATCTCTGTGAACAACCCTGTGAGCCGTTTATGCTCGGTTGAGTAGAGCATCACTGTTGTGGAGACATAGAATATTGCAGGCTCATACTCAATAAAATCCTTGCCAACCGAATCCAAGAACACATAAAAACGATCATCCACCATGATCAAGTAGGCTTTATCCCAGGGATGCAGGGATGGTTCAATGTATGGAAATCCATCAATGCAATCCACTACAGAACCAAGATTACCTTGGGCCACTGTGGCCTATTTACTAGCTCTGTAACTTACTGCTAAATTCTGTATCTGGTCTAGCTTTCTGGTGATTTTATTAGATAAAATTCTTCAAATGTGTTGCTGACTCAGCAAACATCTACTCTCCACAGATACTAAAAGTGAGAATGCTATAAACCCTCCCTTGGGATCTATGGAAAAGTCTGTCCACTTTCCCAAATCTGCCCCTCAATGTCCCAGAGCTACACAGAGAAACCCTGTCTTGAAAAACCAAAAATAAAAATAAAAATAAAAAGAATTTAGAAAAGCTGTAGCTCAGGAAAGAGTAAAAAACACAGTGACTTTTCTAGGGTCAGTTTTATGCAGAACTTTTGTAAATGTTCTGATTCTATGGTTCTACGATTCTGTAGTTATGTGGTTATGTGGTTTTATGATACTAAACTTTTGTGTAAACCCTTCCAGTGTTGATTTGAATCAAGGCAACCAGAAGCAATATTTTCAGGATATGTGCCCTCCTCTGTGACTCTGACTAAACTGTTTTCTTTACTTCAAGAATAATTACTATTTTCTGTTTATGTTTCTAAGTTCCAGAAGAGTGTATCCTTATTTGAGCCAACAAGTCCCGATAGAAGTAACTACCCAGCACCTCAGAGCCTCTCACCACGGCCCCAGCAGTATTCATAACAATATTAATGAATAGCATTTTTAAAAGTAGAAGTAAAAGCCACAGCGTTTATTCACATCACCACAGTGCTTGCTGCGTTCTAAACATTTCTTACTCAGTGCCCGTGCCTTTCTGAGGTGAGCATTGTTCAAATTGTGCAATGATGATCTGCCTGAAATATGCATTCCATGAGTTTCCACATGATGCTTCCCTTGGATTATTGTTTTTGTGGCCATACAGTTTTCACCTAACTGGTTTTCTATTATAATTTCAGTTGGATCATGTTTCAGTGTCTGAGAAATAGATGGGAAGGGGATATGAATACAGTAAAGTCTTTTTGTGATATATGTCACCTTCTTTTTCCTTGCTGTGCCTAACAAAAAGGAGCTTAAGGGAGACAAGACATACTGTGATACATGGGTTAAGGGTGCAACCCATCAATACCCTAAAGGTAGAAGGAGCTCTTTGCACATATCACTATGCATCAGGAAGAGAGGAAAGGTAGGAAGATGGAGACACTATAAACACTAACCCCCATCCACCTCTCTATGACCCCTTTCCATCAACTAAGTCCCACCCTTTCAAGATTCCAGTTTTCGAAAACAATACCAACAGCTGGATACCAAATATTCATGCATAAAAGTTTGTGGGATACTTCACATCTAGTCCACGATAAGACAACTCCAGAAATTTAGAAGTGTGGGAGAATTTGCATTATGAGATGTCCTGGGTTTGATGGGTGCACAGAAAAGCACTTTTGCTCTCGATACAGTTGTCAAGTTGTAGACATTCTGTCCCGAATTATTTAAAGTGATCTCACAACTGATAGAGTAACAGAGAGAACTATGGCCCAATCAAACAGATCAAAATGTAGAAAGAATCTAAAGGACCTTTGTACCCACTTTATGTTCAGATCTGCAAGTAAGGTGTAAAGATCTTAGACATATTCAGATGAAAGTGAAATGTTATTCAGTTAATAAGTAATGAAAATATAATGAGAGGATGAACTTTAGAGTGTCCCTGAGAACAGAATGCAAGGTGATTTATTCATATATTTAAATGTGCAGAATTGCTAAAAGAATTATTAAATGAAGATGAAAAATTAATAATTGTCAGTTTAAGATGAGAGTTAGGAAAATTGTTCTCACTCATAGCACGAACCTAAAGTATTCTAATTTCAGTAAGAGTGACTGATACCCAAAACTCACTTTTGAAACACACTGTGATAAGCATCACCCAAAAGTATTATCCAAATGGAGCAAATAGCCAATATTTGTCAGAGAAAAACATTAGAAGGAATATGGAGCCCCATAGCTCATATTTTGCTGGTAGGGATTCGAACCTGGAAAGTGTCCTGTATAATCTACTAAAAGTGAATAGCACATCTCACATGACAGGCATACACAGAAAGAGACCAAGGTTTTCACTTCCCTAACCAGTGTACAATTGTATCCTTACCAAAGCTGTGCACCTTCACCAAACAAAAGCGAAAATATTAAGATGATGTTTTCAACAAGTTAACTCCTTTGGTCAATGGATAAAAATTAAATTGAATATATTTATTGTCAAAGGTTGTATGGATTTATCATGCACATATACTTACACTTAAATGTTAAAGGACTAAAATTAAATCCTAGATCAGCAGTGGTACTAACAGTTGAAGTGCTTCATGAACACAAGAAGGTAGATTCAGCACATCAGGCATGTCACTCCACATTCAAAGTATCTATTATTGTATTGAATCCTGCTGAAATGCTAGTGTATAGAGAAAAAAATACAAATATAAGTGTTGTTATATTCTTTCAAAGAGCTCTCAGAATTGATTAGCTAAGTACATACAGAGTGATTCTATTTATATACACAATGCCTAATGTAGCCTCTCATGATGAACCAAGAGGCTGACATACACTGGGAAGGGAAATGGAGCTTTTTCATGTTTGTTTACTTATCTACTACTTTGATTGACACAGACTGCCTGAGGGTGAAGACAGTAGGAGTTCAGAGGGCAGAAGAAGTTGTGTACATATTCAGTATCACACCTGGGCAGCTGGAATACTCTCAGGCAAGCACAGTTATTAATAGTGTACCAGGGATGTAGCTCAGTTGATAAAGTGCTTGTCTGGTATACCTGAAGCTAGGGACTTGATCCTCAAGATTACATAAGGAAGAGGAGCGCCAGAAGTTCCGGATCATCCTCAGCAATATCAGGAGTTCAAAGACAACCTTAGATACATGACACAGGCTAAAATGTGCATTTAAACTCACAAAACACTTAGGAAAATTTTGAATGCCTACCATCAGCAATAACTAGTTTGAGGGCAGATTTGTCTTCAAGTTGCAATGCTCTCCTTGTGATAATCTAATGAGGATCTGGGTGTTAGAAATCTCTTTAGTTAAAAAAAGTGTAAAAAGATCTATATGTGCAGTTTACTCTTTGTGAATGGTATGTTCCTTTTCTGCACTGAAACTATAGGAATTATTAACTTCATTCCATTGCATGTTTATTTTTTCTTGGTAATAGAAGGTTTAGTATCTACATGTGCATTTCCACATGTACATTCATTCATACCATCTACATAGAGTGCCAATCTGATGCCTTCTTTCAAACTTGGATTTTTGTTTCCACATCTTGCCCATGGCTCTAAGGCTAGGGTCTTCAGAACTATGCAGAATAGAGGTGGGGGCTGTGGTCATCTTTTTTTTTTTGCCCCAGCTCTTAGAAAGAAATGGTTTTCCTTCAATGTAGTTAGTTGTTGGCTTATGACATATACCCTCTATGATGATGAGATTTGATGTTCCTTTTAGACATGAAGTGCTTCTATCATGTCCTAGTTACTTTTCTATTGCTCTAATGAGAAACAATGGCCAAAGCAGTTTATAAAAGGAAGCATTTAATTTTGGCTTATGGTTTTAGAGGTTTGAACATACAGAGTCGGTGATGGTAGAGCAAGGGTGATAGGAACAGCTGAGTGAGTCTTTCTTGATACATAAATCACAACTTGATTTATGAGTAGGAGGGAGGGAGGGAAATGTTTTCTTTTGGTTTGGTTATATTGTAGAATTTCATATATTGAACAGTTCTTGCATCCCTGGGATGAAACCTACACGATCATGGTGGATGATGTTTTTGGATTCCATTTGTGAGTATTGTATTGAGTATTTATGAACACTTGTAAGGCTAGATCACTTTTATAGTAATCAATGTAGTGTCATGTAGTGCTATTTGATTGTGTCATGAATATAGATTTCTTGAGTGATATGTTGAGAATCTTGTTTTTTTTTTTCATGCATATAACTGGGTTGGTGATATGAATATTTAACTATCCAGATATTTGTTAGGATGTGTTATTGATTTTGTTCTCTGGTTCCTATGTTCTATATTATTTGTTCTTCAGTATACAGACACTTTATCAGATATTCCCTTATCAGATGGCTTCTTTCAGTCTTTGGTTAGCATGTTTAACTTTCCTAATAGCATTTGTGAAGAACAAATGCTTTAGTTTTGACAAAAAGCATATCAATTTGAACTATCATTGATCATGCTTTTAATCTTATGGCTAAGAAATCATTTTAATGAAAAGCTAAATGGATATTTCTTCATTTTTCTGTAGTTGTTTTATTGTCTAAGATTTTATATTGTGATTAAGATTCATGCTTTGGTCTGTGGTCCATAATTTTTTTTAAAATTTCTGATATATATCTTTATTTTTAATCCATTTTGCAAGGCGTATCATTTTCCATTTACTATCTTTATAATTTGAACTTGTGTAAAGACCTGGCCATAACCCTATGTCTTGAAAGTTATTTTTCTTGCTTGGCAAATGATCTTACCACTTCTTCCATGTAACAAATGTTATTTACTTATAAAATCAACAGATAAATATAAGGTGGTATGTATACAATAAATACATGATAGAAAGATGATGAAACTAGCTAAAAACTAGTTAGATGTACGTATGCATGTATATTTATATATGTGTGTATGTATCTATAGATAGATAGATAGATAGATAGATAGATAGATAGATAGATAGAACTAGAGACAGATAATGGATATGGAAATTAGTCTTGGGGGCAATCCAGGTGAGGAATATACATTTTTTTCTGTCCCATTCTGCTACCTCTTTTATATGTTCCAAACTGTCACCCTAAAATACTGAATAAAGAGAACAGTAAAACTTTAATATTTTTTGAAAATACTGAAATTATTTTCAGTAACCCCCTCTTTGTTTAAAAAATGGTATTAAATTTAGAAAAATACAGATATAAAATGTGTTTGAATTTATTATTTGTTATTTACTTAAAGGGGTGGGTAGAGAGGTATATTGAAAATATACACGAACACATTAAAAATTCATCTGAATTGAGTGAATATGTACAAACTTAATGTCTCAGCTAGTTGCTTCATAGATTTAAGGGCTCATTGATTTTAAATGATTGGTAGTTAAGTATGCTAGCTTTAAGAGGAGGGAAAATATACTCTTTTAAATAAAGTTAATATTTTTGCTACTAATTGTACTCAGGCAAGTGATGTTAAATCAACATTCTTGACTTTCTGTAAAATTGTCAGCATTGTCATCCAGTTATTATCAATAACAAAGGTTATCCTTTCAATAGAGCAGTAAGATCTGCTCTATGGGTTATCAAGGGACCACAGCTACACTTCCTGAGGCTGAGGTTATGAAGTGCACCAAGATTAATCAGAACTATTTTCTGATGTGGATACTCACACTTCTGGCAGGCAGTTGTAATGTGTGGCTGCTGAAATATTCACAGCATAACGGTGATGCTGCTGTGCCACTGTCCTGTTGGACAAACAGCATTACTGTTTCCCTGTTTCTTACCAACATCAAACCCATCAGCTCTTCAAGTTGCCAAAGATTTAAGAGAATTTCAAGAATTTCTGAGATTGGCATGTTGAGGTGAAAGATGGAGAGAAATGGAACGTCAATTCTAACCTTGAGAATTGTCACCTGAGATGTTATAGATGTAACTTCTGATGCTACTAGAAGATGCCATCTCATAGTAAACCCCATGATCCCCTGGCTCTTAGAGTCATTCTGTCCCGTCTTCCACAGTGTTCCCTGAACCTTGGGTGTGAGAGTATTAGTAAATGTGCCCATTAGGTCTGGATTCCATAACTCTGAATATCCATAGTCTTACCAACATGAGTACTCAAATGTAATATGGACAAAGTGGATATCAATCAACATAGCAAAGTGCATGTGAAAATGCCCACAAGGACTCAACTGTGCACAAAAGACTACAGGCATCTGGCTAAAGCTGGGAGTAGGAGATCCAGAGAAGAGTGTACCAATTGGTGCAGTGGACAGCTGTGAAAGCATGCATTCAAGATACACTATATGAACTTACAGGGTTATATTTGAGAATGCATATGTACATACAAATACATATATTCAGGTGATACCAATTTACAAACAAAGAAACAATGAATTTGAAGGAGAGCATGTAGGAGTAGTTTCATGTCAACACTGCAATTTCAGGTATCTTTAGAATTCCACTAATTCTTTGGCAATGTGAAGTGAGAGGTTTGATGTTCATGTTGTCATCTGGACATAGTGATGTTCTTTGTCTGCCAGAGTAGCAACATCATCACCCCTATGCACTCAAACTTTAGCATCCAGGCACTACAACAACCTGGACAATGACAGTCAGACTTCCCACCACTAAAAAAGAAAAATAAGTATTAACAGTCTAAAATCAGCAAGAGCAGGCAAAAGTGTTTGGAGGGAGAAAAGGGATGAGGCGTAATGTAATTTAAATACAATCACCAAAATAAACAAAAATAATCACATGTTTTCTACAAAGAAAATTCTCGGTGTCTGGAGCTGTATCATAGATCGAGTAGCAAGATATTACAAACAATAGGCACATTGTGACAGCCAGTTGTCATTTTAACAATCATTTTGACAAACTTAATTGCTTTTTAATTTCATACCAAAATAGTCATGAATACATGACAATGGATCACCCTGCTCTGGAAAAACAGCTAATGCCAAATGAAACTATTTAAGACATAGAAACACAGAAAGACTTGGAAAATATTGATTAATGGTGCCTGATAGTGTCCTATGCCTCTGGCTTAAACAGACACTGGAAACTGCTTTGTCCATGGGCAAATTAGAATTTTCAATAAAGTAATGCACATGGACTTGACAGGAACAACTAGAATATACATAGGAAAAGAACAAAGTGTAAAAATGCTATGCATAAGAACAGCAGTAACCATGGGCATCACCCCTGTATCTTCTCACTCATGGTCTGGGATCGGGCAAATGCTACCTCCAGTTACATAGATGAATACAATACACATGGAATGTTAGAGCCAGCCCAAAAGGAGAGCCAGGACTCTGAAAACTTCGTGGCCAGGCAAAACTAACACAAAACAAGATTTATCTTCCACTATCGGGCATGTATGTGTATTTATGCCATAGTAATGTATCTGCTACTTCCTACATTTAATGTCAAAGAAGTGTGATCTTAGCATTGCTTCAGACAAGCCTTATTATCTTATTTTTAATTTATTTTTTATTTACATTTCAAATGATTTCCCCTTTTCTAGCCCCCCACTCCCTGAAAGTACCATAAGCCCCTTTCTCTCCCCCTGTCCTCCCACCCACCCCTTCCCTCTTCCCCATTCTGGTTTTGCTGAATACAGCTTCACTGAGTCTTTCTAGAACAAGGGGCCACACCTCCTTTCTTCTTGTACCTCAGTTGATGTGTGAATTATGTTTTGGGTATTCCAGTTTTCTAGGTTAATATCCACTTATTAGTGAGTGCATACCATGATTCACCTTTTGAGTCTGGGTAACCTCACTTAGTATGATGTTCTCTAGCTCCATCCATTTGCCTAAGAATTTCATGAATTCATTGTTTCTAAGGGTACTAATAGTACTCCATTGTGTAGATATACCACATTTTTTGCATCCACTCTTCTGTTGAAGGATACCTGGGTTCTTTCCAGCTTCTGGCAATTATATATATGGCTGTTATGAACATAGTAGAGCATGTGTCCTTATTACATGGTGGGGAATCCTCTGGGTATATGCCCAGGAGTGGTATAGCAGGATCTTCTGGAAGTGAGGTGCCCAGTTTTCTGAGGAACCACCAGACTGATTTCCAGAGTGGTTGTACCAATTTGCAACCCCACCAGCAGTGGAGGAGTGTTCCTCTTTCTCCACACCCTCTCCAACACCTGCTGTCTCCTGAATTTTTAATCTTAGCCATTCTGACTGGTGTAAGGTGAAATCTCAGGGTTGTTTTGATTTGCATTTCCCTAATGACTAATGAAGTTGAGCATTTTTTAAGATGCTTCTCCGCCATCCGAAGTTCTTCAGGTGAAAATTCTTTGTTTAACTCTGTACCCCTTTTCTAATAGGGTTGTTTGGTTTTCTGGAGTCTAACTTCTTGAGTTCTTTATATATATTGGATATTAGCCCTATATCTGATGTAGGGTTGGTGAAGATCTTTTCCCAATTTGTTGGTTGCCGATTTGTCCTTTTGATGGTGTCCTTTGCCTTACAGAAACTTTGTAATTTTATGAGGTCCCATTTGTCAATTCTTGATCTTAGAGCATACGCTATTAGTGTTCTGTTCAGAAACTTTCTCCCTGTACCGATGTCCTCAAGGGTCTTCCCCAGTTTCTTTTCTATTAGCTTCAGAGTGTCTGGCTTTATGTGGAGGTCCTTGATCCATTTAGATTTGAGCTTAGTACAAGGAGACAAGGATGGATCAATTCGCATTCTTCTGCATGCTGACCTCCAGTTGAACCAGCACCATTTGTTGAAAAGGCTATCTTTTTTCCATTGGATGTTTTCAGCCCCTTTGTCGAGGATCAAGTGGCCATAGGTGTGTGGGTTCATTTCTGGATCTTCAGTCCTGTTCCATTGATCTGCCTGCCTGTCTCTGTACCAATACCATGCAGTTTTTAACACTATTGCTCTGTAGTATTGCTTGAGGTAAGGGATACTGATTCCCCCAGAATTTCTTTTGTTGCTGAGAATAGTTTTAGCTATCCTGGGTTTTTTGTTATTCCAGATGAATTTGAGAATTGCTCTTTCTAACTCTGTGAAGAATTGAGTTGGGATTTTGATGGGTATTGCATTGAATCTGTATATTGCTTTTGGCAAAATGGCCATTTTAACTATATTGATTCTGCCGATCCATGAGCATGGGAGGTTTTCCCATTTTTTGAGGTCTTCTTCCATTTCCTTCTTCAGAGTCTTGAAGTTCTTGTCATACAGATCTTTCACATGTTTGGTAAGAGTCACCCCAAGATACTTTATACTGTTTGTGGCTATTGTGAAGGGGGTCATTTCCCTAATTTCTTTCTCAGCCTGCTTATCCTTTGAGTATAGGAAGGCCACTGATTTGCTTGAGTTGATTTTATAACCTGCCACTTTGCTGAAGTTGTTTATCAGATGTAGGAGTTCTCTAGTGGAGTTTTTTGGGTCACTTAGGTAGACTATCATGTCATCTGCAAATAATGATAGTTTGACTTCTTCCTTTCCAATTTGTATCCCTTTGACCTCCTTATGTTGTCTAATTGCCCGAGCTAGTACCTCAAGAACAATATTGAAAAGATAAGGAGAAACGGGACAGCCCTGTCTAGTCCCTGATTTTAGTGGGATTGCTTCAAGTTTCTCTGCATTTAGTTTGATGCTGGCTACCGGTTTGCTGTACATTGCTTTTACTATGTTTAGGTATGGGCCTTGAATTCCTGTTCTTTCCAAGACTTTAAGCATGAAAAGATGCTGAATTTTGTCAAATGCTTTTTCAGCATCCAGTGAAATGACCATGTGGTTTTTTTTCTTTGAGTTTGTTTATGTAGTGTATTGCATTGATGGATTTCTGTATATTGAACCAACCCTGCATCCCTGGGATAAAGCCTACTTGATCATGGTGGATGATCGTTTTGATGTGTTCTTGGATTCGGTTGGCAAGAATTTTATTGAGTATTTTTGCATCGATGTTCATAAGGGAAATTAGTCTGAAGTTCTCTTTCTTTGTTGGATCTTTGTGTGGTTTTGGTATCAGCGGAATTGTGGCTTCGTAGAAGGAATTGGGTTTCTATTTTGTGGAATAGTTTGAAGAGTATTGGTGTTTGGTCTTCTTTGAAGGGCTTATAGAATTCTGCACTGAAACTATCTGGTCCTGTGCTTTTTTGGTTGGAAGACTTTCTATGACTCCTATTTCTTTAGGGGTTATGGGACTGTTTAGATGATCTATTTGGTCCTAATTTTGGTATTTGGTATCTGTCAAGGAAATTGTCCATTTCCTCCAGATTTTCCAGTTCTGTTGAGTATAGGCTCTTGTAGTAGGATCTGATGATTTTATGGATTTCCTCAGTTTCTGTTGTTATATCGCCCTTTTCCTTTCTAAGTTTGTTAATTTGGATACTTTCTCTGTGCCCTTTGGTCAGTCTGGCTAAGGGTTTATCTATCTTGTTGATTTTCTCAAAGAACCAGCTCCTGGATTCGTTGATTCTTTGTATGGTTCTCTTTGTTTCCAATTGATTTCAGCCCTGAGTTTGATGATTTCCTGTCTTCTACTCCTCCTGGGTGAATTGGCTTCTTTTTGTTCCAGGACTTTCAGATATATCAGTAAGCTGCTAGTGTATGCTCTCTCCATTTTCTTTTTGGAGGCACTCAGGGCTATGAGTTTTCCTCTTAGCACTGCTTTCATTGTGTCCCAAAGATTTGGGTATGTTGTGCCTTCATTTTCATTAAATTCTAAAAAGTCTCTGATTTCTTTCTTTATTTTTTCTTTGGCCAAGGTGTCATTGAGTAGAGTATTATTCAGTCTCCATGTGTATGTGGGCTTTCTGTTGTTTTTGTTGCTATTGAAGACCACTTTTACTCCATAGTGCTCTGATAGGAGGCATGGGATTAGTTCAATCGTCTTATATTTGTTGAGGTCTGCCTTGTCACCAATCATATATGGTCGATGTTGGAGAAGGTACCATGAGGTGCTGAGAAAATGGTATATTCTTTTGCTTTAGGGTGAAATGTTCTATAAATATCAGTCAAATCCAATTGGTCCAAAGCTTCAATTAGTTTTACTGTGTCCCTGTTTAGTTTCTGTTTTCCCGATCGGTCCATTGAGGAGAGTGGAGTGTTGAAGTCCCCCACAATTATTGTGTTAGGTGCAATGTGTGCTTTGAGGTTTAGTAAAGTTTGTTTTACGAATGAGGGTGCCCTTGCATTTGGAGCATAGATGTTCAGGATTGAGAGTTCTTCTTGTTGTATTTTTCCTTTGACCAGCAAGAAGTGTCCTTCTGTGTCTCTTTTGATGACTTTAGGTTGAAAGTCAATTTTATCTGATATTAGGGAAACTACACCCTGGAAAAAGCAAGATAGTTACCTTCCTTCATCAAACCCAAAAGAAGATAACCACTCAAATATAAAAAGAACATCAAAAATGACAGGAAGTAATAATCATTATTCCTTAATATCTCTTAACATCAATGGTCTCAATTCCCCAATAAAAAGACATAGACTAACAGAATGGAAAGGGAAACAGGACCCTACATTTTGCTGCATACAGGAAACACAGCTAAATGTCAAAGACAAAAACTACCTTAGAATAAAAGGCTGGAAGACAATTTTACAAGCCAATGGTCACAGGAAACAAGCAGGAGTAGACCAGCCTTATATCTACTGGTGGGAAAACTATGCTACTATATCTAAGAAAACTATACCTCTCACACCTTAGGCTGGAGTGGTTTTTCACTCTTAAAACATATTGACGATACCAAATAATTCCCTCTTATATTGTTTTTACACTTACATGATTATGTTCTAAGCAGAAATTGAGAAAATGAAACATTTATTTACATACTGCTGTGGTGCAGTGTAGTTTGCACTACAAATGTTCATGTTCTGGGGTCTGGCTCCAGTGTGGTAATCTTAAGAAGCCATTGTGACTTTAAGAGAGGAGCTTAGGAGGAGGGACTGGGAGAGATATGCAGGTATAAGATTTATGAAGGAATTAACAGCCAGGATGACTTGGTTATCTTGGGATTAAATTAGGTCTTGTGGGAGTTGCGTATAAGAAGTTAATTAAGCATGCCAGCTCTTCTCTTCACTTCCATACATGCACATCTCTTGCACAAATATCTACTGCTTGCTCTTTCACCACAAAGCCCTGACCAGAAATATCAGAATTATAATAGAAACAAGCAGCATGCTCTTGAACCTCAACAATTCCAAACTGTGAACCAAAGAAACTTTTTCACTTGTCAGCCTCAAATATTTTGTTGCTGCAACAGAAAATGTACTAAGACATATTAATTAAGAACAACTAAAGTAAATGGATTATATATAAATAATATTTTGTAAGCATCACTGTATGTAATAGAAATAAAAGTGTCAGTGCTTTAGGTTGTCAATGCATTTAATATTCGGTTTAATTAACCGAGTTATGTCACTGGATTCACATATCTGTGTTTTTATTTATTTCATTTGGATATGTTTACTTGATTGGAGTGTCTAAATCAAGTAAAGGATGCTGGGAGAGGAACAATCAGTTTCCTGTAAGGGTGGGTCCCTTAGTAGGTTGACCACACTCTAGTGGATGAGTGCACACAAGAGGATAGACTCAGAACAATTTGGAATTGATGGTTTGCAAAACTGAAAATGCGAAGATGTGTGGGTGTGGAATAGGTGGTGTCAGGTGGGAGAGTTGGGAAGGGGTTGAATATGATTAAAGTACAATGTATGGAATTACCAATTATGCTATTTTAATAATTAATAAAATTAATAAAATATTTTAAGCACTTTCTAAAACAATATCTATAAATCCATCTCTGTTCAGCTATCATAACTGAACCACATCAGTGTGTGGCTTAAGTTACACACTTGGTAATATTTAGTTAAGGTCTATTCAGCTTATGCCTAGAATAAACATGTTAAAACTCACCTATTTAAAGTTCACTCACCTATATTTTCTATTTTCAACAGAACTAGTCTTAGGAACTCCTCATGTACTGTAATACATCCTATGAATTACAATTGTAATATTTGGAGAAACTTGAGAAACATATTTGTGTGTGTGCGTGTGTGCATGTGTGTGTGTGTGTGTGTGTGTGTAAATGTGTATATGTGCCTCTGTATGCAATATATATATATATATATATATGAATGTGTATGATTCTATATGCAATGTGTATGTGCACATGTGAGTGTATCTCTATGTAATATGTGTCCGTGTCTCGGTATACAATATGCATGTGTATATATATATATATATATAAAATACAGTTGTCTTCTTCCAAATTAGAAACTACAGACCAGACCAATTAATCAGGAAAGGACAAAAAAGACATCACCTGACCCAAAGCATGACCTCTTACTAATGTTAAATATGGCGCTGAGCTCTTCCCTGCCTGTTTCAGTCTAACACACTGCCTTGGAGAATTCACTAACCAGACTTTTTCTTCTAGATAACCCAATACATATTTCTGTGTTTCTGTTTACCTGATTCGGGCCCCATCTTCCCTGTTTGTCTTGCGGCTAAATATTGCTACCCAAGCAGGGTCCTGTCACCCAGAAATCCATTTCAATGGTAGCTCCTGTTGACTCTGCCCCTGGCCTGTCACTGTACTTTGCCAGACTGCCTGAGTTGCCCCTGTCTGTACCTCTACCCTTTCAAGGTAGGAGAAATGATGGCCATGTTGGGAGACAAGCATCAAGAACCAAGGAATGTAACTAAGGGTTATCTATGCTCAGAGGCCCAGAGGCTGGGTAGCACCATTACAATTCTTTCCCAGCTGAGAGGAATGAAGACCAGCACTTCAAGAAATCAGCCCAGTGGAAGAAGAACCTACCTCTGAATGACATCATGCATTCAGCTCCTCGGGATCCTGTTCTCTTTATGATTACATGAGAAACAACTCCACTGCCTTGTTTAAGCTTTTGCATTTGGATGTATTTTCATTTATCGAGTTTTCGAACCAGCTTTGATTAATACAATGAAGAGACCAGGAGGTCTGAATAGACCTGGGACTCCATAAATATTTATATATTTCATGCATATTCTCCAATCTCATTTGCTTAGATTATATTTTTTTTGCAAAGACATTATGACTCTCACAGAACAAAGTCCTATTCTACCTGCTAGCTATTCAATCTCACAGTGAAAGACCAGTTTTCATGCCACCTCGCTACTCTAAATAATTGATATAAATTGCTGCACAATTGATTTGCCCTGAGCAAGGTTCTGAGGGCTGTAATTGATCACTCAGACAGCTGAAATGACCCTCCTAGTTGTGCTAGGATGTGACTTGAAGACCATAAGGATAACAGTGTCTGCCTGTTCATTCTCAAGTGCAGAGGCTGACTTTCCTGGCATTTGAAGAAGGGCATATTGCACTGTGCTTTATATAGTTCTGTTTGAAGGAAACCATGCACTGTGTGCCTAGGACGAGACACAGACTTGTATCTCATAATCCATTAATGGTACATGGCAGTTTGTTTATAGGCTCAATATCTTATCTTGTGTTTTAGTCCCACTCTCCAAACTCCACTCATGTTACCTCCTTGTCTTTTTACTTAGGAAGTATCTCCTGGGAGATTCTAAACGTGGCATCTGGAGGTTTGATAGACACGCGCCTTCTTCTAATTCTGACCTTCTTCAAACTTGTGTCTGTCTAAAACATCCTCTGATGCCGAAGGTCCCAACTTTAGACCGATTTGGTCACATCCATCTCATCGTAATCAGAGGGAATAATAAACAAGCTGTGGATTCAAAGGGTAATGACAACCACGAGCCGTCACTCGGAACCAGGATTGTTTTAAGCTGAGGTCGTCTGGTTTTCCATCTTGACTGAGGATATTGGAACCTTCCCAACAGGTTGCCTTCTGGTTTAAGACACAGCACTCTTCAGCCCACAGCTTGCTGAAGACGGCTCTTTCCTGTCCTGAGGAACTCATTGTCCATCAACCAGGGACAGACACAGAGATGCTCCATTTTGAATGTTCCTTGTCACCCACAGACAAGTACCAACCTGGCTTGTTTGCAATACTTTTTCTTCCTTTGTGTAAAATTTCATCCTGTGCATTATACAGAGGGTTAGTTACATTTTGCGATTTTTAAATTCCTTTTTTTTTAAAAATGTTTCTTAATTTTTCCATATAATTCTAAATTATAGAATTTACTTTTATATTTTCTATGTAAAATAACTTTTTGTTTTTTTAATTGAAAAAAGGAAATACAAACATTTTATGATAAAATTGAAGATTTACATGGAAAATATTTCTGAGAAAATTGAAAAAATATAAGAAAACACGTTAAAATTAACAATTTTCATGGTAAATTAAAGAGTAAAAAGACATAAAGAACATTGCTAAATTAATTAAAAAAGGAAGTGGAAACATCTTATGATAGAATTGAAGATTTACATGGAAAATATTTCTGATAAAATTGTAGAAAAATATAGAATAGCATGTTAAAATTGAAGATCATAGAAAATAATACAGATAAAATGGTAGACATAAAAACATTACTATATTAATTAGAAGACAAATTACAAACTTTTTTTCATAAAATTGAAGATTTACATGAAAAATACTTCTGTTGGTCTATGCCTTTTTATTGGGGAATTGAGTCCATTGATGTTAAGAGATATTAAGAAATAGTGATTGTTGCTTCCTGTTATTTTTGGTGTTATTTTTATGTTTGTGTGGTTGCTTTCTTTTGAGTTTGTAAAAAAAAATAATTTTATCTATATGCTATTTTCTTGATAATCACCTTGTAGTGTGCCTTGACAGGCCCAAACACCAGAATGAAATTGTGTTATAGGAAAACCTATAACCTCATATTTCTCAGCTTTCTATTTGTTATGATATATCATTCTTCCTATCCAAGAATATAACACTTTGTTTTGAAATACAGTAAGTTATGTATGTGTGGATGGTAGTGTGGTGATTTATTTAAGGGTACAATATTGCAAACTTTGATAATTTATTATGACTCACACTTTCATGCCTCTCAAAATATAAATGTGCAGGTCTTAAATATTAAATCAGAGTCTCATTCCACCACACAGGGAAGTTTCTGGCAAATCTCTGCTTGTTTTGTTGTTGTTGTTGTTGTTTTGTTTAGTTGATGTTTTTTCAATTTATTTGAAGCTCAAGTTTCAAAAAAGATTTCCATTCACAAATTCACAAGTATGCTTCTGTTCAAACCCATCTGAATTTAATTAACCTGATTGAAAAGGCATTTTGTAGCTCATTCTTGTAATTAGACTAGGAATCCCGGCTACTCTCAAAAGCTGAGGCAGATCCTGTCAAGGCTAGCCTGGACTAAAAGTAAAAATGGAGTTAAGATTTGGCTCAGCACACACAAGAGAAGTTCTTACTATTTATGGTGTTGAAATTTTAATGTCCTTTTGTTTCAAATCATCGGAGTCTCTGTCATTCTTGTTGAAGTAGATGTAGCTTTGTTGGAATAGGTGTGGCCTTGTTGGAGTGGGTGTGGCCTTGTTAGTGTGGGTGTGGCCTTTTTAGAGTGGGTGTGGCCTTACTGGAGTACATGTGGCCATGTTGGAATAGGTGTGGCCTTGTTGGAGTAGGTGTGGCCTTGTTGGAGTAGACATTAAAGGAAGTTGGAGTAGACATTAAAGGAAATGTGTCACTCTGGGGGTGGGCTTTGAGACCCTCCTTCTAGCTCTCTGGACGTCAGTCTTCTCCTAGCTGCTTTAGAAACAGCACCATGCTTCCTGCTATAATGATAATGGGCTCAACCTCTGAACCTGTACACCAGCCCAAATTAAATGCTGTCCTTTATAAGAGTTGCCACAGTTAGGATGTCTCTTTATAGCAATGAAATCATAACTAAGACAGATGGTAAGTCAAGTCACATTGCTGTGCCATCAGGTGGGAGAAATGAGCAGAATCCTAAATAGAGGGAACAGAGCAAAGACAACATGGAGACAGAGGTCTGTGTTTTTTATCTGAGTAGCTTCTGAGGGGTTTGGACAGGACTTGGAGGACTCACTATGGGAGAATCCTGGAGACCGCTGGCTGCTCAGGAAGAGGCCTTGGGGAACTTACAGAGTCCTGGCTAAGAACTTACAGTTTTTCTTTTAAAATAAGGTCAGATAGTGATCTCTGGAGTCCCTGGCATAATAAAAGCCTAAAACTTCAGAGCAACAACTGGAAAGGCTTTATTTATCTTCAGTCCTTTCCTACGTTGTCTCTAGAAAACACAGTACTTTACCTTCTTTATCGAGAGTGGGCATACAGACAGCATAATCAGCCCCAGGTGGCTTTTCCTATTGATCTTGTCACCTGATTTCCATCAGGTCTCTGGGGAGAACAGAGTACAATCTATACTGCCTTAACTCAGGGAGGTCGTTCCTGGCTTGAATTAGTGGAGGTGACAGTTTTTACTCTGGACCACTGAGGACATCCTCCGAAAGCACTGCCAGCTCTGCCTCCATTTGCTTCACACTGCATCTGTTGCACACCACATCTGTTGCACCTGCATCAGCTGCACTGTGCATCTACTTCGTGCTGCTTGTCCTGTATGCTGCATCTACTTCACCCTGCATCCACTGCATGCTGTGTCTACTTAACGCTGCTTCTGCTGCACACTGCATCTAAGGCACGCTGCATCTACTTCATGCTGCTTCTGCTGCGTGTTGCACCTACTGCACACTGCATCTACTGCATGCTGTGTCTACTTCATGCTGCTTCTGCTGCTTGTTGCATCTACTGCATGCTGCATCTACTTTATGCTGCTTCTGCTGCACACTGCATCTACTGCACATTGCGTCTACTGCAGGCTGCATCTATTTCATGCTGCTTCTGCCGCATGTTGCATCTACTGCTCACTGCATCTACTGCATGCTGTATCTACTTCATGCTGCTTCTGCTGCATGCTGCATGTACTGCATGCTGCATCTGTTGCATGTTGCATCTACTGCACACTGCTTCTACTGCACATTGCTTTTACTGCATGCTGTACCTGCTGTATGCTGAGTCTACTTCACACTGCTTCTGTAGCAAGCTTCATCTACTGCAGGCTGCTTCTACTGCACTCTGCATCTACCACATGCTGCCTTTGCCTTTCTATGAATTTTGCAGTGTTAGTCACTCATATCTATTTTGTTTCCAACATGCTATCTGATGTGCATGCGGCTGCGAGAACTGCATTTTCAAATAAAATGTGTACAAATGGAATAATCTCACAACCTGAAGACTGTGTTTCTATTAAATTTAGCTGCTAGGGAACAACGAGTCCCTAGAGATGTATTTCAGAACTTTATCAAGTGGTTGCTTTTAATTTACAAATAAAGGATTTAAAATATTTTTCAGGGCTTTGTATCAAAAGTGGAATTAAGCAGTGCTCAGGACTGATATGTTTCAATGTATAGAACTATTTAATAAGCTATAATTATAATAATTTTGTTGTTAAATGAATTGAAGCATATAAAAGTTACATTTGGTCATTTAATTAGCTAATATTCATCATTATATATTAATAATATATAAAATATATTTTAAATTTATGTCATCTATGATATTGCTGGAGTTATTGTTATAATGTATACAGGGATGAAATTGTTGAACCATGCAGTAAATTGGAACAGCGACTCAAATAAGTCAGATAAAATATCTTATAATGACCTTTAGTGTTGTGATGTGATTATTTTCCCTCCAAAAAAAGAACTCAACATGCTTTTCTTTGTAATATCCAGGCTGGGATCACTTTTCATCTTTTCCTTTCCCTACAATATGATATATATTCAAGGAATTGTGACATGGTAATATTTTGGGTGGGATAAGAAACCCATGCTTCAGTGATAGAGCACAAAGGTAGCAGTTGTAAAGGTCTGGGTTGACTATTAGCATGAGAGAGAGAGAGAGAGAGAGAGAGAGAGAGAGAGAGAGACAGAGACAGAGACAGAGAGAAACAGAGAGACAGAGAGACAGACACAGAGAGAGATAGACAGACAGAGATAGACAAAGAGAGACAAGGAGAGATAGGGAAAGACAGGGAAAGAGAGAGAGACAGAGAGGAGAGAGGAGAAAGGAAGGACAATTGTAGAATTCACAGGTAGATCTCTGTGAATTCAAGGCAAGCATCATGGTCTACACAGTAAATCCAGGCTATCCACAACTACATAGTAAGTCTCTATCCTTAAAAAAACAAAAAACAACAACAACAACAAAAAAAAAACCAGAGAGTGGATTGGACAGAGGAGTTCTGCATATATCACAATGGAGACATGGGCTATTAAATGAAAACTTCTCATTTCCCACTTTAAGTAGATGCTAAGACCCTCTTGCTGAAGACACCACAGAGTTGGATTGTAGGTCATAGATAAACCAGTATCAAACTAACTGGCAAACCTCCTCACTTCTGGCTAGCATTCATAGTGCTAGCACCAGAATATACAATGCATGCATCTTAGAAATATCGCTGGTCTCCTGTCTCCTCACTGAGGAATGTTGCATGATACAGTACCAACCCGTGAAGCAAGGTGTACCTACTAGTGTAACAAAGGCATGACTATAACTAGGGTATGCCAACCCTTTATGATTTGATTTGAGTTGTGCTCCACAAAGGACAATTCAGAGCTGGATCTAACATTGGAGGGGAGTATCAGGACAGAGAAAAAGGGAGGTGATTGGAGAATGGGTAGAGAGAAGAAGGTTTATGGGACATATGGGGAGGCGGGAACTGGGAAAGGGGAAATCATTTGTAATGTAAACAAAGATTATAGAAAATAAAAATATATAATAAAAAAAAAAAGAAAGTCTGGCAAACCCAAAGCTTTCTTAGAGACCTGGTAAAAGGACAATGGGCACTTTAACTTGTGTTCTTGCTAAGGAGCAGAATTGGCAAGGTCTTGGCTGGGGCTGGGGCCAGGGCATTGAAGAAGTCAAGGTCTTAGTTTCTAAGAACTCAACTCTTCCCCCTGAGCTGACTTTATCAGTCCTAAGGCACCTGTATCTGAAGAATCCTGTGTTCCCTTTGCCAACATTGCTTAACTTTCTGCTGATTCTGTTTCCTTTTTCCCCATGTAAATTACATATAAGATGCTGTACATATTTTTTAATTGTTTTACTTATTCAGTTTATATCCCACTCACAGCCCCCCTCTCAGTCAGCCCTCCTACAATCTTTCCTTCATCCCTTCTCCCCTTCTTCTCTGAGAAGGTGGAGACTCCCCTGGTCATCCCCCACCCTGGCTCTTCAAGTCTCTGTGAGGCCAGGTGTGTCTTCTCCCACTGAGGCCAATAAAGGCAGCCCAGCTGGTAGAACATGTCCCACATACAGGCCACACATTTTAGGATAGCCCCTGTTCTAGTTGTTCAGGACCCACATGAAGGTCAGGCTACATATCTGCTACATATGTGCAGGGGGCCTATGCATGTTCTTTCATTGGTGGTTCAGATTCTGAAAGCCACAGGGTCCAGGTTAGTTGACTCTGTTGGTCCTCCTGTGGAGTTCCTATCCCTTTAGGGACCTGCAATCCTTCTTCTTATTCTCCCATAAAAGTGCCTAAGTTCCATCCACTGTTTCACTGTGGATGTCTGTATCTGTCTGAGTCAGCTGCTGGGTGGACAACATGCTATTGTCTGCAAGCATATCAGAGTATCATCAGTAGTAGTAGGGATTGGGGCTTGCCCATGGGATGGGTCTCAAGTTGGGCTGGTTATTGGTTGGTCATTCCCTCAGTCTCTGCTCCCTTCCCTGTGCCTGCATTACTTGCAGACAGGATAAATTTGGGATTGAAAGTTTTGTGGGTAGGCTGGCGTCTCTATTGCTCCACTGGGTTCCTGTCTGGCTACAGGAAGTGGCTTCTTCATGTTCCATATCCCCAGCGTAGTGAGTCTCCGCTAAGGTCACACCCGTTGATTTTTGGAGATTCCCTTATCCCAGGTCTCTCTCTCAAAACATGGTTGCACATAGCTCATGCAAGAACTACTATCCCCAGATAGTCTGCCTTCTTTATTTTCTCATGTTCTGGTGCTCCCTCAGATACCTGTCACCAAAGAATAACTTGCTGGTCCAGGTCATCTAGTGCAGTAAACCTGGTGAAAATTCCATGGCTTTTAAGATCACAGTCCATGGGGAGGAGGAGGCTATTGTTGTCTAGGCAAGAAGTAAACTTACTAAGTTTGTTAAGCTGCGCTTACGTGTTTGTGTTTATATCTATATATTTGTGTCATTTTCGATCTCGTTTGAGATGTTTCATGTAGCTGTACGCGTAAGAGCCACACAAAATCAAAGCAGTTAAAATTCCACCTTCAGACAATGAACATTCCAAGTTCAGGCTTTGCTCTTGGTTATTTCTTGTTCCTAGCCTATAATTTTAGCTATACCTCAAACAAACAAATGAGCAGAGGTATCAATTTCTCCTCACTTCCCACTCACTGGCATCCTAACTAGAAAGAATCTCCCATTTACTCTCTTCTAAGTTTCAGCAGAAACTTAGAAGACTGAAGTGACGTTTGCTGGGCCTATGTTTGACTCAGGGACAGGGTTGTGGGAAGCTCTCACTGATAAAAGACAGATTTGCTGTAGCAAAACGTTTGTTTGTTTGTTTTTTTAAAGAAAAAAAGAAAAAACACCTTTTTCTTTATTTACATTTTAATTGTTTTCCCCATTCCAGGTCTCCCCTTCAGAAACCAAATCCTATCCCTCCTCCCCTGCCCCTGTGAGGGTGCTCCCCTACCCACCCATCCACTTCCGTCTTTCTGCCCTGGCATTCCCCTACACTGGGTCTTCAAACACCTTCAGGCCCAAGGGCCGCTCCTCCCACCACATATGAGGCCAGAGCCATGGGTTCCTCCATGTGTACTCTTTGGTTGGTGGTCCAGTCCCTGGGAGCTCTGGGGGTACTGGTTGATTAATATTGTTGTTCCTCCTATGGGGCTGCAAACCTCTTCCGCTCCTTCAGTCCTTTCTCCAACTCCTCAATCCGGGCCCTCACGCTCAGTCTAATGGTTAGCAGCGAGCATCTACCTCCATATTTGTCAGGCTCTGGCAGATTCTCTCAGGAGAGAGAGATATCAGGCTTCTGTTGGCAAGCACTTCTTAGTATCTAAAATAGCATCCAGGTTTGGTGACTGTATATGGGATGTATCCCCAGGTAGGGCATTTTCTGGATGGCCTTTCCTTCAGTCTCTGCTCCACACTTTGTCTCTATATTTCCTCCTGTGAGTATTTTGTTCCCCCTTCTAAGAAGCACTGACACATCTACACTTTGGTCTTCCTTCTTCTTGGGCTTCATATGGTCTGTGAATTGAATCCTGGGTATTCCAAACTTTTGGGCTAATATCTACTTATCAATGAGTGCATACCATGTGTGTTCTTTTGTGACTGAGTTACCGCAATCAGGATGACATTTTCAAGTTCCATCCATTTGCCTGTGAATTTCATGAATTCATTGTTTTTAAGAGCTGAGTAGTACTCCATTGTGTAAATATACCGCATTTTCTGTATCCATTCCTCTGTTGAAGGACATCGGGATTCTTTCCAGCTTCTGGCTATTATAAATAATGATGCTATGAACATAGTGGAGCATGTGTCCTTGCTAAATGTTGTAGCATTTTTGGGGTATATCCCTAGGAGTGGTATAGCTGGGTCCTCAGGTAGTTCTATGTCCAATGTTCTGAGTAACTGTTAACTGATTTCTAGAGTGGTTGTTCCAGCTTTCAATCCCATCAGCAATGGAGAAATAGCCCTCTTTTTCCACAACCTCACCAGAATCTACTGTCACCTGAGGTTTTGATCTTAGCCATTCTGAGTGGTGTGAGATGGAATCTTAGGTTTGTTTTGATTAGTATTTCCCTGATAACTAAAGATGTTGAACATTTCTTTAGGTGCTTCTCAGCCATTCAAGTTTCCTCAGTTAAGAATTCTCTGTTTAGGTCTGTTTTCCATTTTTTAAAATAGGATTATTTGGTTCTCTGGAGTCTAACTTCATGAGTTCTTTGTATATATTGGATATTAGCCCTCAATGGGATTCTATTCTCACCCCTTTCTAAAGTCTACAGATGGAAAATGCATAAACTACATCTTGGAAATGAGGGAGACCCAATTTACTGGAGAATAATTTTCAATTCATAGTGTGACTATCCAGGAAATATCATAGCTCAGACTCTTCTGGCAAACTCCATTTTATCTTACCCTCTTCCTCCCTCCCCTTCCTTCCTTCACCTCTTTCTCTCTCTGTCTCTCTCTGTCTTTCTGTCTCTGTCACTGTCTCTCTCTCTTTTCTCTCTCTCTCCCCCCATTTCTGTTTGGCCTTTTAGAGACTGAGTTTCACACTGTAGCTAAGACTGACCTGGAAGATTTTGAACTTGCAGTAATTCCCCTGCATCTCAGAAACTCACGTCTTCTAAAGTAGTGCCATTTACAAAACAGGCTGGAATATTCAGGAAAGTTGAATTTCTTTTAATTGCAATGGAACTTCTGAAGTAGGAGACTGCTGTTTGTAACCTGCCCATGTAACCTTTATCTTCTGAGAAGTCAATGTTACATACTGTTCCATTCCCATCCTGAACCTTAGTTCCAATCAATTATCTCCCTTTAGAGTAAGCACTATATATATGTTTTTCCCCCTAATTCAGGTTATTCCTTCATTATGAAGATGAGAAAATAAACCATATTCAGAAAAATACCACTGGATTGTGTGTGCACATCTCCTGTTTTGGCTAGCATCTGGGAGATTAGGGGCAGGAAGGTCATTTCAAAGTCACCTCTGGCTGCTTAGGGAGTTCAATGCTAGACTGAACTAATGAGATTCTTTCTCTAAACAAAACAAAACTACATAGTAGGCATTGGGAAATAAAGCAAATATATGGCTATAAAGTATGCTGTTGGAGATAGAGAAAACAACTCTGTTGTTCAGTCAAGATGGGTAGTCTTTCTCTGTGAGGGTGGGACACTTCTAGTCATTCCTGGCCCAGGACAGAGACTCATGTCAAATATTGCCTGTTTCCTGAATAGACTCACTAACTGACAAATTTGGGGGTGGTAAGCCAATATCACAAATTAGCATCAAGTAACTTCATTATAACATACTGCAGTGTTTTAAAATGTTTTATTTGCATCTACTAATGTATATGTTTCTTTCTGTTTCCCATCTCAGAGCAGCAGAGTCGGGCTTCTTTCCTTTTCTGTTAACATGTTAGACAACTTCTCTATGTCCCTTCATATTTGAAAAGAGTTTAATATTTCCTTATCTAGAAGAATCAGAGGGAAATTGTTCTTAATTTCACGTAAATGTTTCCCCCCCCAGGAGATCTATGAGGCTTTCTTCTTAAAGATTAAATTATTTAAATTGATAACAAAATTACTTCATTAAAAAAAAAACCAGTTGAATGTAAGACCATGTAGACTTTCTTGCTCCTTCAACTAAACTGCCTTTATTTTCGATTAAGAGCTTTACTCCACATAAACTGACAAGCATATTCACATGTGTGGTCTGAGCATTTTCCTCCTCTGTTTTCTCACGACCTTGGCATGGGCACTGGAATGTGTGATGATACTTCCCTTATCTTTCCAAGGATGGCCATCAGACATCTTCCCTTTTCTTGGCAACAAAACTGGAGTTTAATCAACTTTATTAAACTCTGAAAGTCTGGACTTCTCTGATTTGCTTGAGCTACTTTGAGTAATTTTGTTTTCAGCTGAGGACCAGCCTTAGACATTTCTGGGTTCTCAAGAATTGGGAGGATTGGGTCAGCAGGAAATCAGAGTCTCAGGCAGGGATGCAGGTGTAAGCTGATGGCGGATTCATTGTGTTCTGAAGCTGTACTTATAGACAGCTTGCAGTTTCTCTCTTAGGTTCTATCTCTTTTGTTCTCTCTCTCTCTCTCTCTCTCTCTCTCTCTCTCTCTCTCTCTCTCTCTCTCTCTCTCTTCCCTCTCTCCTCTCCTCTCCACTCTCTCTTCTCTGAGATCACTCTAGTCTTTTATTGCTTACACACTTCCTTGTTACACAATAATACATAATCAAAAACCTTTTCATGATTTTTCTCAAGCCCAGTATTTTTCCTGAAAAAAAAACAAAAAAACAAAAACAAAAACAAAAAAAAACCCCATGCAACTCTGTCACCAGAAAGCATGGTGCACACACAGAGTCACAGTACAGTGTCTGCTAAAGCAAGTTATACATTAACTTTTAAAATCTCCGAAATCACAGGTCATCTGGGCATGAACTTCTGCATACATTAGCATGAGAACAGAAAAGAGCTAAACAAGTCCAAGTAATGTTAATAGTTTTAACTTGTCTTAAATTTGCAAGATGTCTTTATTAAGCTCATCCAAATGTCTATTTGTACAATGCTTTTCAAACTCTATTCCATATGCAATGTTAATTCCTCTTGTGGCTTCCCACAGGACTCCTTCACAGGCCTGAATTCTATCTCTTAGAACTTGCACCCTAAGTTTCTTAGGCAGGCAATGCCAGGGGATCAAATCAGCACATTCCAACCATTCCAGGAAGGTCAGTTCACTAATCCAATGGCCCCTCACAGGATCCAAACTCTTTAACCCATTCATTTTCTTTTTTTATTATAGCAATATCTTCCCATTTTCTCCAATAATATTTCTGATTCAGACTTTCTATTAACAGAGATTTCCCCTCCCAAGGGTTCTCAGCATTGCTCACTAACCCAGTAGACCCATCTATTTCTTCCTCTGTCTTGTCCCTTGTGTTTTCTATGGACAACCCTGTCCTTAGTGACTCAGGACCAGTGTTCCTCTTTCTTCAATTTTCTTAAGTACTGAACTTCAGGATTCTCTAAAACTTTTCCTGCTTCAAATATTTCCTGGCACGATTTAATCATCGTGAGTTGGCTAAGATTTCCCGGAGAACAATTAAGGCAGTCAGCCTTGGTATCCAAAACCCCTTGTCCCAATATTCCTGGGTTGACTGCTTGAACAGTCAGGGCCAGAGCAGTTTGTTCCTAATACACATTAGCGCCATTTCCTTCTCTAGTGATGTCCTCAATCATGTTCCAAAATTTTTTTACTACAGTTATATTTGAGGACAAATATGGTATAGAAAACAGCAAACAGACAAGCATCCAAGAAAGAGCAACGCCACCTGTATACTAGAAAGCCAGAGATCCATCATTCAAACTGCGCATGCTCCTACAGCTGAAGCTGAGTCATGAAGCCAGGTTTGCAACTATGTCGCACTTGATAGTTTTCCTTTTTTCTCTAGGAGGTAGTTTGAAGGTTTACTTTTTTCCCTTCGAAATTAACAACAAAGATCTTCTTTCTCACTGATTCCATCTTATGATAAATGACTTAAGAATCATCAAGGTTGGCGCGTTTTATCTTTTAGCATTTCATCTACTGGGTTCTTCTCTCACCCTTCCAACCTTTATCCTACCCTAATCCCTTCCACCACCACCCCAACAGGAGGCAACACTAGGTAAGAGAGAAAGAGTATTAGAGGGGAAAGGGAGTGTAGACCTCTTTCAGCCAACAAAATAGACCATTTCTTGCTGATTATGGATGTTGAGTATCTTGGGTGGAGGCCAATCTCTGTTTTCTGAATATCTCAAACTTTTTCTTAGTCACTTTGCTCAGGAACACTGTGACAAACTGCAAGAGCAACCAGGAGCAGCAGGGGGAGCAGCAGCTGCGTCCACCTCTATCACCACCACCACCACCACCACCACCACCACCACAACCACATCACCACCACTACCACCACCACCACCACCACCACCACCATCATCACCACCACCACCACCACCACCACCACCATCACCTCCACCACGACCACCACCACCACCACCACCACCACCACCACCACCATCACCTCCACCACGACCACCACCACCACCACCACCACCACCACCACCACCACCATCACCATCTCCTGTTCTTCCTGCTCCTCCTGCTCCTCCTGCTCCTGCTCCTACTCCTCCTACTCCTGTTCCTCCTCCTCCTTTTACAGAGTGCCTCTGACCCCTCTTGGGGCACTAGCATCCATCCCCTCTCCAGAGTCCCCAGAATTAAACTGTCTGCATGTGGCAACACTCAGACCCTCCTAGAGCACAAGACAACCACAGTCAATGGCTATGAACAAACGGGAACAGCCCCATATCCCATGCCTGGGATTAAGACACAAATGTATTCATATGACATACATGGGTTATTTAAAAATCAAAACAAAACATACATGTGTGCGTGTGCACACGCGCGCACACACCCACACACACACAGACACAGAACTTTCACTAGAGATCACTGCTTTAACCTCAATCTGGTTGGGGAACTTTATGTGACTGCCTACAGCACACAGTGCCCTTTCCCAGTGTACCTTCACGGTGGCATTGTCCTCAGTAAAACTCTAGGGAATTATCAGCAGTACTTAGTATCTCCTGTTCTTTTCTATGTTGTGTAGCTGTCTTTTCATGTGTCTTAAGTCTGTGTTTACTTACACAAGCTGCTGGCCTACTCAAACACAGTATTTCATCATTATGTTTTACCTTCATTTGGTTTCCTCTTTGTCACATTTCATATTTTATCACTATTAAAACATCATTACATTAAATCTCTTTTGTGCTACTTTCACTTTCTTCATATGGAAAAAATACTTTCTTTTTTTTTTTCATTCCGATTCATTTTCATTTCAAATATTTCCGTTCTAGAGAACTGAGTTCTACTCTAACCGTTGCTACGATGCTACCACAAGCTCTATTAGTTGGGGGTTACATTACGATCATATTTAAGATACTTGATATGTTCTCATTGTAATTTGTTTGGCATGTGTCTTTCTGATGAGCTTTCTGAGTCTAATCAAGAGTCTAGTAGTTTAACTACATTTGCGGGGGGAGGGAGCACCACATGGATGATTTATTGGTCTTTCTGTTATTTACACTTAGAATGATTTCTGATGCTGTGGGATAGTGTGTAAATGTCCATTTGAAGATGGAGATGTGCTACATAGATACTGCCTGCCCTAGTATGTGTCAGGTCTGTGTCTGGTCAAAGTCCAACGGCTTATTAAGAAAATAATAATTTTCTGTTATTAGCCTGGCTCCAAGATTCCTTCATTCTTTGTGGCTCGTCTTTGGGCTTAGAAATCTCTGCAAACCTAAGAAAGCCACTTTCAAGTGTCTTTCTTTAACTAAAACAGTAACTCATAATTTAGCACTCAATATACACGTCAGACTGCATAAATGCTATCTGTCTACAGTTCATCTCAAGGATGTTAAAGCAATATACAGACTAAGGCAGTCTTAGATTGCTCTGTTGCACACTCATGCTCATTGCTCTTCTGGGGTCTTAACCAGGGTCTTGCTCATGCTAGATCAAGTGGCTAGATTAGGTGGTACCTAATGCATTCCTAACTCTGGAAAGGAAAAACTCAACTATAGACTTAACTTATTTTAACTATGCCAGGAGTTGTAAGATCATGCAGACAGCAACTATTAAACATAATATGTGTATATCTAGCTATCAATCTATCTATAATATGTCTATAATCTACATTATCTATCTACCTATCTATCCATCTACTATCTTTCATCTATTATTATCACCTATCTAAAAATTATGGCCTTTCAAGAGTAAAGTGCATACATCTGACTTTCATATATTCAACAATCTTTTGAATTTAGAACAAAAAATGTTCAGAAAACTTAGCATGAAGCTAGTATGACATTGGCCTGTTTATGGCATGTTTAATATGCACATGGAAAGCCTCAATGCCATCCGAAACATGAGAAAGTCCCAAGTTTCTCCATGGAGTCCTCAAACTGGATCAAATGAAAGGAAAGGTTGTGCACACAGAAAAATAAAATAAAATAAAATATTTTCTTTGAAAAAGAAACACAGATTTCTCATATATTCTTTTACTCCTTCCATTAGTTTTGCACAGAATTTCATGATTTTGGAAACATTCACTTAGAAGGAGTTGATGCCTGCAACAGACACTAGAAGGTAGCTATATTCTCTGAAATCATGGCCTTTACCCCCCAAAATCAGCATGAGTTTAATTGCATGTGAGCTCAGAGAAACAACAGGAATGTTTTTTTTTTCCTCTCCTTCATAACTTTCTCCTGTCAACTGAGTGTCAGAAATCCATTCTGCTTCCAGCCAGTCAAAAAGTTCAGTTTTTAAGCAAGCACCCAGCTGAGGGGATGCAGTGCCATTCTTCCGTTCTTCCTCCCCTTCGTTCCTCACACCTGGAGTCATGGCATTCCACACAGGCATCTCTTAACGCACTTTAATATCACATGTTAAGATTATTTTTTTCTCCTGGCAGAAATAAAACCTTAGCCACAGGGAAGCAAGGATTATTTCTACACTGTCAGTGTGTCTGCTTGGATGAATGGGTCAGACTCACAGACATACCAGTTGTACTGAAACAATGTCCCGCTGCTTGCTTTTGAGGCTTGAGGCAACTTTAAGTGCTGCTATGAACTCAATGCTATGAGAACTCTCTTCCCGCAAAGGAAAATTATCAAGTTCTGAATGTTGTCAAATAAAGAGAATCATGCATGTTTTAGATTAAATGTGGTTGTTGTTGTTTTAATTTTTCAGTTAGTGGAGAGAGCAATAAGCATCCTCAGGACATTTGCATAATGAGCATAAAGAACTCACACATGATATTTGCATAATGAGTGCTCATTTTCCCCATTGGCACCACCCCTTCCGCTTTTCCTTTACCACCCCCAAATAATATATGCTAAACTTTGATATATGTAAAATCATCTGTTGTTGTCCTAAAGACTTACTTATTTTTACATGTATGGCTGTACATGTATGGGATGCATGGGTAGGCAACACATTCAGACACAGTTCCCACTCCAGTTGTGGAGGGACCCACATGAAGACCAAGCTACACATCTGCTACATATATGTGGGTGGGCCTAGGTCCAGCCCATACTGACTCTTTGGTTTGTGGTTAGTTTCTCTGTACTCCCAAGGGTCCAACTTAATTGACACTTACCTTTCTGTTGGTCTTCCTGTAGAGTTTCTGTCCTCTTCCAGTCCCTCAATGGCCAAGAAGCACTTAAAGAAATATACAACGTCCTTAGTCATCAGGGAGAAGCAAATAAAAACAACTCTGAGATTCCTTCTTATACCCCTTAGAATGACCAAGGTCAAAACCTCAAGGGACAGCACATGCTTGCAAGGATATAGAGCAAGGGAACACTTCTTCATTTCCAGTGAGAGTACAAGCTTGTACAACCACTCTGGAAATCAATCTGGCAGTTTCTCAATAAACTGGGAATAGTTCTACCTCAAGACACAGCTATACCACTCCTGGACATCTACTCAAAAAAAAAAGTTCCACCATTACACAAGGAAACTTACTCAACTATGTTCATAGCAGGTTTGTTGGTAATAGCTAGAAACTGGAAACAACCTAGTTGTCCCTCAGCTGAAGAATAGATAAAGAAAATGTGGTTCATTTACCCAATGGAATACTACCCAGCTATTAAAAACAAGGACATCATGAATTTTGCAAGTAAATGGATGGAACTAGAAAATATCACCTTGAGTAAGGTAAACCACACCCAAAAGGACGTACATGGTACTCACTGATAAGTGGATATTAACCATAAAGTAAATAATAGCCATGCTATGATCCATTTCACTTTTGATAAGGGCATTATGTTGGGGTGAGACAGAATCTCAATACAATTATTTCCTGAACTTCTATTTTCCTGAAGACTGAGGATGCTGAACATTTTTCCTATATTTAATAACAATTTGGATTTCTTCTTCTTTTGAATTCTGCTCATTTCCCCAACTATTGAATGAGTGGCTTGTTTCCTACTGTTTAAGATTTAAATTTTTCTCTGTATTCCAGATATTACTCTATAGCCAGGTGTGTTGGTGGCAGACCTTTTAAAAATATGGGATTATCTGTGAACTAAAATGTCCTTGCTGGGCAGGACTCTGCCAATCTTTTGTGTGTCATTCCAAATTTAACCTTATATTCTCATCTTATTTTATTTTATGTGGATAAATACAGAACTACTGAAACCACCTTTGCTCCAATGCATGCATAGATATAAATTATTGACAACATTACAAATTGGCCAGCAAGCTGACCAAAATGGCAATATTCTAATTACCAATCTGAAACTGAATGGGGTTCATGAAATTATTGGACTAGAGAGAAATTGTTGGTCTCATTTTATGTCAGAGCATCCCTGTCCTTGTTCTGTATTTAATCTTCTGATTTTATTTCTTCTATTGACTCAGAAATACTTACAGACAGGACATGGATGTATAAAACCATGTTGCACAATTCACGCTGAAAATAGTATGTTTTTGTTTTATTATTATAGATGACCGGCTTTTATATTTGTCTAGCACCTGATTAACAAACCTCTGCCACTCAAAAAGCATGCTGTTACATTATCACCACGCTCCTTCATTCCTTTCACTGTAAGATTAGCCCTGCAGTTTAATGAACTCTGAATTGAACGCACATGTAATCCGATCGCTGTTAAGAAGAGCAATCCTGGCATATTTATTGCTTCTTCATGGGCAATGTTGTAGGTTAGAATTGTGAATGGGTGGTTAAAATACAAGAGAAGGAACCATTCAAATGTGATTATAGAGGTAACTCCTCTTTGAATTCTGCTGCCTACAACACAGCATTCAACAGCACCCCCATTTTCCAGGATATTTGTACTATGTGAGTCACTCTAAATCCTTGCCGCCAAGAAAACTTGGATTTTTTTTTCACTCAACAGAAGTGACTGTCAGTAAAGAAACAGTAGATATAAATATTAACACCCACCAATTGTACAACAATCACTATGACGGAGGACATTATTTTATCCAAAGATCTAACATTAGACTCACAAGTCCCAAGTACCCTCCCATACCTCTTCATAGATTTTGGTTTAAGACATTCTTCTAGATGAGCAGTTCTCAACTTGTGGGTCATGACCCATTTGGGGGTCAAACGACCATTTATCAGGGTCACATAACAGATATCCTGCATATTAGATATTTACATTATGATTCAAAGTTAGTCATGAAGTAGAAACAAAATAATTCTATGGTTGGAGGGTCACTGTAACATGAGGAAATATAATACAGAGTCTGAATATTAGGAATGTTGAGAACCACTGTTCTAGACTGTCTCCAAGCAAGAGTGGTTCCCATATAATTGGGGTAAAAACCAAGATAACAATTACAGTATTGTTTGTTTGTTGTTTTCCTTAATCCTAAGAATCCTGTTACTCTTACAGAAGACCAGGGTTCAGTTTCCAGCATCTACAGGTGGCTCCTACCCAACAGTAACTGCAGGTCCCAGAAATTCACCACCTTCTTCTGACCTATGTGGACAGGCATGTGATACACAGTCATGCAAGTAAATACACACATTAAATGGAAATTTAAAAGTAGTTAAAAAGTAGTTAAAAGCTGTACTTTGATGCTCTTGGAGAAGTATTCTTCAGTGTTCAACCTAGTTATTTATTTTCAAACAAATCTTACTTTTTCTTCAAGAATTTATGTTCTCTACTTGACTTCTCTCTCACCTTTAGTTACAATTAAATGTTTTTATTCTCAAAAATCATTTTTAATTTTAATTGGACTTACATGAAAAGTTGGCTCCTAGAATATTCAGCCATCTGTGGGGTATTATATACATCTATAAAACAGCAGGAAGGTACTTACAGAATTATTTAAATAATTGATCTTTAAAATATGATTTAGATTTCATAGCTTGAGAGATGGATCAACAGTTGACAGCACGGGCTGCTTTTTCAGAAGACCAGAATTTGACTCCCAGTAGCCACATGGCAGCTCACAGCCTTCTGTAACTCCAATTTTGGAGGTTCTGACACCTTTCTTTTGTCTCTGTGGTCACTGCACACATAGAGAGAATATACTCAATACAGGAAAAACATTCATACACATAAAATAACAGATACATAAGTCTTTTTTAAAAGACTTATTTACTTATTATATATAAGTACACTATAGCTGTCTTCAGACACTCCAGGAGAAGGCATTAGATCATACTATGGGTGTTTGTGAGCCACCATGTTGTTGCTGGGATTTGAACTCAGGACCTCTGGAAGAGAAGTCAGTGCTCTTTTGTTTTTAATATTTTTATTTTCTATATTCTTTGTTTACATTCCAAATGATTTCCCCTTTCCTGGATCCCTGAGATGTCAGTGCTCTTAACCGCTGAACAATCTCTCCAGCCCCCCAGATACATAATTGTTAAAGGGATAGATATGTATGTATGTATATATGTATGTATGTATGTATGTATGTATGTATGCATGCATGCATGCATTTTATACTCACACATACAAGCAATTCTTGCCTCTATAACTCAGTAAAATGTGATCCCTACCTTACCATCTGGAAACATGTTTGAAATCTAGTTGAGACTGAACTAAAATATTTTAAGAAAAAGAAGGAAGATAATAAGTCAAACATAAGTAGTAAGCTTTCCCAGGACAAACATTTATTGCCATCAATTATAAAAATATAATCATGTGTATAAGTGCGCAGTTCTTTAAAAGTGAGTATTAATTAAGGTTATATATTAATTTATTAATGAAATTGTGACTAAATATTAATATTTGTATTAGTCAGGGCTCTCTAGAGTCACAGAATGTATGGGCAGTCTATAAAGATAGGGAATTTGTTGATGATTTACAGACTGTAGTCCAACTCCCCAACAATGGTCAGCAGCAGCTGTGGATGGAAGTCCAAGGATCTAGCAGTTGCTCAGTCCCAGGAGTCAAGCAGGCAAGGAAGAGTGAGTGAGTCTTCCTTCTTCCAATGTCCTTATGTAGGTCTCCAGCAGAGGGTGTGGCCCAGATTAAAGGCATGTACTACCATGCCTTTAATCCTAGATGACCTTGAACTTGGAGATCTCCTTGTCTTAACCTTCTGGAATTCATAGCCACTTCAAGATCTCCATGCCAAGATCCAAGTCAGAAACTTGACTCTCTGAGCCTCCAGATTAGGATCACAAGTGAGCCTTCCAATTCTTGATTGTAGTTCATTCCAGATATAGTCAAGTTGACAACCAGGAATAGCCACATATCTAATATTGATTAGATATGAAATCCAAATAAGTATGTTATTAAAAATGTTTCTTTCGGAGTAATGAGATGGTAGTTAGAATGCCATTGTAGAGTAATTGAGCTTTAGAGTCAAGTCATCAGACACATTATATCATTGTGATTGCACACAGCTGGGGACAGAGACTGTTTCTGTTCTTGTCATTGTTTTGTTGTTTCTATTTTTTTTAACTTTTTATTTATCTTTGTTTCTTATGAATCAGAAAACTGAGAGCTCAGATCTCTTCCCAACTATTGTGCAGGACCAAAACCTTAGTTTTCCTTAACACTTTTTAGTTATTTCTTTAGTTTAGTCTGACAGAATGATCTGCCAAGAAAACTAATTAAAGTATTTTCCCTTAGTAACTACATCTAAGTCGGCTACTTCATCATTAGTATGCTTCTGGCATGGTCTTTCTTACTCTATTAATTTTAACACAATAATAAAGATGTAACCCTGAGTTGTTTTAAAGAATGAAAGACATAATACAAATAAAATGTTTATAGTTATTGGTCATAGTCAACACATGTGTGGTTTGATTTCCATCATGTATGAATGCAAGCTTATGTCACTAACCTTTCTTGTGATCAGCACCTATACCCTGACGACATGCTAAGACAATTTTGGCCGCTGATTTATATTAATAAGCTTACAGATACTTTCATGTAGAAGTATTTTGCCTGATTCTAGAATTTTGTTTTGTTTCCCTTTATAGAGAAAATTTTATTTAATACTAGGCATGTTAGAAACCTGGAAACTTTTCTAAGGTATCTGTCTTTCAACAAAAAGGAGGAAGGGCATGATAGATTTGTGGTAAAGAAAGGAAAGCTAAGGTTATAAAATGGTCTACCTTAAGAGATAGGCTCATAGAGATAAAGAAGGAAAACAAGTGCTGAGAATTATGGGAATGGGATTTGGGAGTCCCCCAAATTACCCCAAATTGGATGAATACTTTCTGCAGGCTTAGGGTCACTATTGGAAACCTGGTTCCCCACCCCAAGCAGCATGTTCCAGACAAAGCATTGAGTTTGATTTTAGGACTTGATGACTTCACAGTACTTAGTCACTAATGGACCCAGCTTGGCACCCAACTGTTGCCCTTTTGCTGTCTCTTAACACTGTTTAATGTTGTTTGTTAGAGGTGGTCCCTCAACAATTCCAAGGCAATTTACAGCTGAGACTACAGCTTGAAGTGGTCTGAAGACAGTTTGATTATGAAAGCACATGAGTATTCCAATTTTGAAATATTAAAGCTTCTTGATGTATTGATCCACCATGGTACCAAACTGCCACAAGTTAAAGGCTTACACAACACAAAGCTTAACCTGTCTCTGTTGTGTCCATCTGATCCATGGGTTTCTACATTAATGGGATTCACAACATAGCAGGGCCTATGCTTGCAAGCCTGTTCAGGAGTCAGCAAGACCAGCTCCTTGTTAAAGGGAGCCTCACAATCATTCTTGCTGTCAACTAGAGCACAGCAGCATTCTGAGCTCCTAGAAACTCACTTGGTTCCACTTATGGAAGCCACATGCTGAACTCTCTCTTGCCTACCATCTCTCTGAGTCCAAATTCTATCCTATTTGTGCTTAGATGATTAGGCCAACCCTGTGGGATAATGTGAATCTTTCCTTAGTTGTTTGGATAGCATATCTCATTCACAAGGTTTGATAACTAGGCAATGGAAACATCAGGGAATATCATAATGTCCACTGTGTCAATCTCGGTAACATTTCATTTCTCACTAATTCCTCTTAGCAGCCTTCCCGCCAGGTCATGTCAATCCATACTTCTACACCTTTAAGGAGGTGGGAGGCATTTCCTTCTTTCACTTGACTGGTACACTCCATCTTCTTCCCATTCTTTCTAAAACTTCTGGCTGGTTTTTGTTGCTGGTGGTGGTGGTGATTTGGTTTGGTTTGGTTTGGTTTTTGGTTTTTTGTTTTTTGCTTTGTTTTTTCAAATTTCAGAAGTCTCATAGTATGGGCTGACATGGCAGGGCTTCTGAAACTCTAAACTCGCTATAGTGTCCACTTCTCTAGTATAACCCACTATTAAAAAAAAAATCAACTGCAGAGTGACCATTGCCTAGTTATCATTTTGCTATTATTCTCTTGATATATAAAATGGATGGGATATAAAATGAGTAAGACTTCTTGTCTGGTAGCATGAATCCCTTTCTGTTATTTGTCAGATTGGGAAGAATGCAGGACTGAGCCTTAGCCCAGACTTCTGCTAAGAGCATGCAATCAGCTTCGGTTGGCTACATCCTGGTCCCGGTGCAGTTGGCTTTGCAACTTGGAGAAACCCATCTCTGTCTCAGGTTCTTCCTGGGAAACTATGAATAATGGCAGTGCCTGGATCACGCTGCTGTTATCGGGCAATGGGAAGGATTGAAGATGGGAAAGGAGAGCGGAGACAGATAGAACTTCATTTTCAAAAAAATGATTCAATGTTTTGGCAAGGTTATGGGAAAAAAAAACATAGTAATGTTTGACTTCCTATTTTTCCTCCTTTCTGTATTACTGAAATCTTTCTTTTCATCCCACCCTGCTTTTCTGTCTTCATTTTGTGTGACACACTGATTTTGATTTGTTTATTGCCAAAGCACAGGTGGAAGGTTATTTATTGTAGCAAGTGCCAGTTTACAACACTGAAAATCACAGCATCCTCAGTACTGAGTATTGTGGATGATGATTTTCAATTGTATTTCTCAGGATAACTTCAGCTCAATCAATACTTGCCTCCCTGTGTCTCATCTCTGTCTCTGTCTCTCTGTCTCTGTCTCTTTCTCTCTGACGTGCACACAAATGCACACAACTTTATTACAAGCCTCATTTTGTTCCCAGAACACTTATTTCATTACTATTCAAAGTATCTTTTTAAAATCAATATCATCAGGCTAAATATCTCTAAGAACATACTTAAAGAGCTGTGGCCTAATTTTCTGAAGCCAGACACAGCCCACTGTGGAGACCCTGGGCCATTTATATTTAGTAAGAGGGGCACCAGAAATAATTTATTGCATGTCTCACCTTCTGATTGGGGATGCCAGAAAGATTGAAAACATCCAGAGCTTTGATGTGATTAGAAGGTGTTTGGGCGGCTGGAAGGGCTATATTTGGAAAAATATCAGAATGGTAAAAGGTGAAACTAAGGCCCAGACCTCAGGCAGGACAGCAGGTCACTGAATGGTGTCACCCTTGTGTGTGCTCAGAAAGAACTACAGATCTATAACTCTGAGTCACTGAATGACCAAGTGTTCTGAGGATGCCAGGAGAGAGCATTTAAATTCAACAGAACACAAAGGCCTAGCTGTGAATAGACCCCAATCCAGGGCAACAGCAAAGCTTAGGGGATAGTGTAGAGAATCTTCTGGATGTCAAGGACTTGTTTTTCTTATAGAATGATTTACAATACTTCCTGTCTCTTTGCTTAAGAACTATTGACTTCTTGGTTTAAAGAATCACTTGTTATTATACCCCAAGGAGTTGTTAAAACTCCAAGAGCATAATGGAAACACACGGAACGTCTGTTGAGTCAATACTGACTAGTCTCTTTAAAATTGCCTTCACAATGGAGTATTCATTTACTATGTGTTTTAGTTAGAGTTTCCATTGCTGTGAAGAGACACCATGACCAAGGCAACTCTTTTAAAGAAGCATGGCAGTATCTAGGCAGACATGTCACTAAAGGAACTGTGAGTTCTGCATCCAAATCTGAAGGTAACCAGAAAGAGACTACCTCTTCTACACTGGGCAGAGATTGAGCATAGGACCTTAAAGACCTGCCCCACAGTGACATACTTCCTCCAATAATGTCCAACTCCAACAAAAACATGCCTAAAGTGTCACTCCCTGTGGGCCAAGCATTCAATCCACTACATTATGTGTGTGTGAGAGTGTGTGTGTGTGTGTGTGTGTGTGTGTGTGTGTTGTGTATATGTATGTATGTGTATATATATATGTATATATATATATACATATATATATGTATATATATATGTTTATTTATTTATTTGTATGTGTGTATGTGAGCATCTGTGCATTTGGGTATCTGGGCAAAATGAATGATTATGTATGCAGAAGCTAGAGGTCTTAAGCATATTTTTATTTTCAAACAGCATCTTACTGAACCTTGAGCCTGCCATCTTGGCTAGACCAACATCAAGCTGTGGGCTTTCTCCTGTCTCCTAGAAACAGTGCGAACTTTTACCTGGCTTACACAGGATTCAAACACAGCTCCTTACCTTGCACAGCAGGTTCTATATTGACTCAGTCACATCCCCAGAGCATCACTTATTCCATACATTTCTCTCCACCATCCCTACCTGACTTGTCTCAAGTATTTCAGCACACAGGCTCCAAAAACTTATTTCTAAAGAATAATTATCACTGAAATTCAAACAGGTCCTAAAGGGTATGAAATCAATTACAGCATGTGATTAACATTTCTAAGTTGCAGAGTTTTAAAAAGAATTTAAGTTATACTTCTTTCAACTAATTGACCTCTGGAATGGTTTCTTTCCATGCTGGGGTTATTATAGCACACTTTTAGACAGCCCTGGTAATGACCATAGATGTTCTCACCTTCGAGTGAGAAGAGGAAAGAACCCAGTAGCTTTTCTCAGGAGTCATATCCCTAAAACACTAGATGATACACGGCTCTGGTAAATAACTGAACTAACAGCTTTCCTTCTCCACATTTCACTGACAGATGAGGCAGAGCTGTATATTGGCAAAGCACCATTGTACCAATGACACAGGGTTACAGAGTCCCATCAGAAAGACTGCTTCAAGTGAAATATGATCACATCATTGCTTATTCTAGATCTAAGCAGTCATTTCCACATCTTACCCATGAGGTTGTCTGAGAAATAACTTCAAAGATTTAAAATTTTAATTGTGAGACATCAAATGTCTCAATGCAAATGCATTCATAACTTCAAGTTCATATGTGCCAAACTCATAAACAATATGTTTTTTTCTTTTTCACTGAATATTGTATGTTCAAAGGTTACCTTACCTTCTGAGGGAAAATGCTTAAGTTCAAGGGTAGAGCCTCTGAGGACTATTCACAAGAGACTGATTATTGGCATTGGGATATACAAACGCCATTTCTATGACATTTAAGGGAAATGGTCTCAGAATGACCTTGCCGTGGGGAAAAAAAGAGACAGTGTGAAAACTGTTCTTCTTTAAGGTGTTTTAACCCACCCTCACCTCACCTGCAAAATGTAGAGTTTGTGGTTTCAGTCTCCTGGTATTTAAGAGATACTGAACACATCGGAACAAATGAAGGCACAAAAGGTCAGCTTGCAGAGCATAGAGAGGTGTAACCACTCAGAAATATGTGTCAGCTACTTCTCTCCAACTCAATTCATCTACTCCCCAAAATAGCCTAAATTACTCTGACCCAAAACAATCATCTAGTTTAATCAATTGGAAAAAAGAAATCCATCAAAGCAGCTGGGAAAAGTGATGGCGCTCCTGCCCAGAACACAGGTGGTACCTGGAGAGGAGGACATAAACATACATAGATGTCAGATCAACCTGATGTCTTGCTCACTAACCAGTGGCCCTGATGTGGGGAGACAAACAAAAGCATAGTGAGCTTTCTCTCACTTACCCCTAGAGTAATGGCTCTTATGGTGTTTTATGTCATTTTTCTCAAGGGGCATGTAGTCAAATAGAAAACCTGGGTAGTAAAACCAAACAATGAAAACCCCTAACACTTACTTGATTACAGTAGCTACAAATCACTGCACTGCAGTTCAAAGGTTAAGTGCACAGATATAACATTCATTTGGCCAGGCCTGCAAATTGTGCCCTTAACACAGTTCAGATTATTCACCAATTACAGGAGGATTGGCTGGCTTTGAGCAGTAACAATACTTAGAAAGCCATGTCTCTAACTTTCTTTTGACCTGACCTATTTTCTTGATGTTATCTTTTGAAGACTTATGCATAATGAATGGGCAGTTACTAGCTAAATTGTAATATTACAGTGCATGTATATACATGCAATGTGTGATATTCAAACCATGGTTGTTAATTACCTTACCTGATATGTCAAAAGTTTATCATGTGGGGCTTGGGAACATTTAGGATCCCTTTGTCTAGATCTTTGGAAAAGTACAGTAAGTTATTTTTCATTATGGTTACTCTAGTGTAGGTGTTCAACAGAGCTCACCTTTTGTCTCTAACTAAAGCGTTTAATATATTTACACTTCTCATCATGCTCCCAAACCTTTGACAGCCTGAATTCTACCCTAGCTTTAGTCAACATGTGACTTGAATTTTTGTACACTTCTAGAAGCCCTGTTGTTTCGATAGTGGTCTTATTTTGCAGACCTGTATCTCTTCCTACATTATGCCTTTCTATGTTGCTGAGGCCATTGATTATACTGACAATCTAATCAACCTATAAAAATGGTACAGACCTTGCAACTGAAGCCAGAAATATCCCTCAAGCCTAAGTGTCATTCACCCTCCAAAAATAAGCTCAGAGTCTTCCAATTCCTAAATGGGTTCTACATAAATTCTTTGTGCTCAAAGTTAGCAATCTTGTCCATATAGAATGGCATCTTTGAAGTGGAAACTTCTGGTTTCTTTGGAGACTCAGTTATGTCATGTGATGTGTTTCCGGAAACTGTCTTATGAAGGGATGCTTTTGCTGAAGCATACACATGGGAGGATGTTTTGCTGAGAACAGACATGAGGTGTTTTTCTAGAAACTGCCTAGGAAAAAGGTCATGTGCTATTTTGCTAGAGCAGATGCTTGAGAGAACACAGGATGTTTGGAAAGTATAAATATAACTCACAGAAAGTAGATGATGCTATGTGGCATTGGTCCCCCTTGTCATTTTTTTTTGATGGGCTTTGATGGGCTTTGTTGGGCTTTGCTGATTCTGTTCTTCATTGGTTTGCCTTGCCTCCTTCTCTGATCTTCGTTTGTAATAAAAAGAAAAACATCAAAGGACTTATGATGGTATTCAGTGGCTTCAGCGCCACTGGAAGAACAACAACAGGCTTCAGATATGGTGCCTGAGACAGGTAATTTACCTCAAGATGAAAGTGGAAAGCAATCCAGTCTGGAAAGTAAACTGCCATCCACACACTAACACTTCCAGGAGCCCAGAGCCCCTCAGAAAGACAAGGGGCTGGGAAGAGCAGGAGGCAGTACAAACTCAATGGGTGCTGCCAAGTGCACCACCAGAGGATCTGCTTGGAGCGACACAGGCACCTTCAACTTTTCCAGTCTTTGTATAACATATGCCTGCTAATGATAGTGGCCATGCTTAAAATGAATTGACCTGACAGCTGATAAAAAATTCTATGTCTAAAACATGTTAAGGAGGCTGTTGTGTTATATAGCTTGCATTCTTCTTCATCTGGTAAAGAAATGCTAAATAACTGGGCTACGCAGCATAGGGTTATCCCTGAATTTTGGAAGGGATGGGTGTCAGCTGTACTAGAAGCTGGATAGCAATTACAAGTGTTGTAGTGGAGGTACAACGCCACAACAATAGAACAACATAATTTAGTGTTGGAGTTAATAGTTACTAATGACAAGCTGCATAGTGCAAGGCATTATGCTGACTTACAAGAACAAATCAAATCTGATGATGCTGAAATTGAACAATGTCATGTTTTGCTTTAAGAAGTTGGGATATGACTGAGAAGCATATGGGAGAACAATCCATCTCATTTACTAAGATAATGCAGGGTTCTGTAGAAGCCATCATAGAAGTTAGTTTCATCTGTAAATAGAACCATGTTGGCATTTGAAAATACAAATACAGCCAGACCATTGAAAGCATGAGGAGCTCTGATATACAAATGGATAATGAAGATAACTGGTATTGGTTCTCAGGAGCATAATGCCAATATCATAAGGCAAATTGTAGCTAGAAATTTCAGGAATCAAAATACCCAATGCTTTAATTGTAGGAAATATGGTCATTTCCAAAGAAATTGTAAGGCTGGAAGATTCAGAGCTCCAAAGAGCATGTACAAGGAAACATGGTGTTTATAGAAAAGAACAAGTGGGTTCTGGTTGACATGAGCTACAAAGACTTTCAGGGTATTGTAGCTACTGCAAAAATGGAAAACAATGGACTAAGGACTACTGGTTCAAGAGAGCCATATGAGGTAACCTCTTGCCATCAAAAAATGAAACAAGGGGCCTGTCAGCTCCAGTCCTTGCAGCACACAATATGAACTGTCTTCCTTTGATCAGCCAGGTGGTACCAATTGGGCAACAACATCAACAGTGAGTATTTCTAATCATATGCATACTACAGAAGGAAGTGCAGCTTTGGAGCAGGCCAAAGATTCCACTCTTGCATAATTTTCCAAAATTGAATGTTACAAGTTATCCACTGGTGTTTATGATCCTTTACTTTTAGAGAGAGTGGGAATAATCTTGGGAATAAGTGGATTAACTTCTCAAGAATTTATTGTGCATCCAGGTGTACTACATAGGGATAGCAAGGAAATTAAATTTATTTGATTTCACCATATGTGAAAAAGGAGATGCAAATTGACGTAGGGGATAGAATTGTTCAACTGTTGTTTTCTTACAACAAGTGCAAGGCTACTAGAGTAGAAAAGGCAGGGGCTTTCAGGAGCACTGGGAAACATGTTCTGGCAAATAGTAGTTAATGATCAGAGACCCAAATTAATGGTACAAATGAATCGAGTTGACATAGAAGGTTTGGTGGATACAGGATCTGATGTTAATATACTTTCCCAATTGTCTTGGAATTCAGATTGTCCACTTTGAAAAGGCTTACACACAACTTATAGGGACTGGTATATTATCACAAATAAGATCAAGTTTCTGATAGATTACCTTTGTGAGATCAGAATGGCAAATGGAGAAGTTGAGACCTTATGTGACTGACATAAACATAAACTTATGGGGAAGGAATCTTTTACAACAATGAGATACTGAAATTATTATCCCTATTCCAGGGATAGCAAATGAGAAAATTAGTGATTATATGGCAGATTCTCTGGGAAAGGTATTGATATGGGTGATCAAGAACAAACACAAGGTGTGCCCACTGTCCAAACAGAACCTCACAGGGACTGGGCTTCTAAATATTTAAAAGAGGCCAGTGCTGATATACCAGCAGCCTGGCCCCTAAAATGTATATCAAGCTAGTCTCTTTAGCAAGAGCAGTGGCCCATAACAAAAGAAAAAATTTAGGCACTTGAACAACTTGTACAAGAGCAGCTGGAGACTCAATATATAGAAGAGTCATCCAGTCCATTGAAAGTACTCTGTTTGTTGTAAAAAAGAAAACAAAAATGAAAGATGACAATGGATTTAAGAGTAATTAATAAGGTAATTCAATCAATGAGTACTTTATAAGCTGGACTTCCTTTACCATCTTTGTTACCAAGATCATGGCCTATAATGATAATTGATTTAAAAGATTGACTTTTCACAATACCTTGCATGAGCAAGATAGGGAAAATTTGTTTTCTTGTCACCTACACTGAACAATAGTCATCCAATGAAAAGATACCATTGGAATGTACCACAAAGAATGTTATATAGCCCAACTTTATGTTAAAATTTTGTGCAACAAGCATTAGAAAGTATTCATAAGCAAGTCTCTCAGTCTATCATGTATCATTATATGGATGGCATTTTGTTTGCTGATTCTGACAAAGATGCTTTAGAAAATATGTTTAAGGTAAAGCAAGACAATTCTGCCATGATGCAGGTTACAGATATCTCCATAAACAAAAATACAAAGGGGACATTCACTTAGTTATTTGAGTTATAAAATCAGTCAACAAAAATTTCAATCACAAAAAGTAGAGATCCATAGGGAACAACTGCAAATTCTTAATGATTTTCAAAAATTAATAGGAGATATTAACTGGCTGAGGTCTACAACTGTATTAAGTATATGTAAGTTAAGAACTTTATTTCAAACATTACAAAGAGATTCAAATTTAAACAGTCCAAGATGCTCAACAGCTGAAGCAGAAAAAGAGTTAAGGCTTGTAAAACAAAGACTGTAAGAGGCATATGTGGGTCAAATTGATCCTAATCTTGATTATATTCTGGTCCTTTTAACTTCAGTTCATTCTCCTACTGAGTTCATTATACAAAGTGAAAATAATATTATAAAATGAGTTTTCCTAGCACAGAAACAAAGTAAAACATATATAGAAACTATTTTGGAATTAATTATAAAAGTTAGAATAAGATTATGTCAATTGTCAGGAACATATCCAGCTGAAATTTCAGTACTTCTTACAAATGCTGAGATTGTGTCCCTATGGGTAATCATTGAGGATTGGCAATAGCTTGTGGTAACTACATGGGTGAAATTAATAGCAAATATATGAAAAGCAAAGATATACAGTTTATTTAAAAAAAAAACTAATTGGATTTTTCCACATATTGTAACGTGAACACCAGTTCCAGATGCATGTTTTGTACTGATGCAAACAAGATGGGGATGTCAGGTTAAGTCAGATAAAAAAAGCAATCTGATCAAAAGTCCATATACCTCAGTTCAAAAATTGAAATTGTATGCAAACCTTATGGTATTATTAGATTATTATATTATTATCCTGAATCTCCTAACATAGTTACTGATTCTTTATATGCAGAAAGGGTTGCTTTGCATATAAGGACTGGTGAATAACTCAGAATTAATTTTGTTATTTATACAATTGCAACAGGCCATCAGAGGTGGTAGAAACTATCTATTATATGTATATATATACATATAATAGACAGTAATACATATATATTATCTACATAGATTTTATATATATATATATATATATTCAGTCTAATACATGTTTTCCCAGTCCATTAACTCAAGGAAATGATGAAATTGACCAATTGCTAATAGAAATCATGTTAGAAAGCTACAAATTTCATGAGAAACATCATATTAATGGGAAAGGCTTAAAAATAATTTCTATAACCTGGCAACAAGCCAACGAAATCATAAAAATGTTTTGCATATTCTCTATACAGCCAAATTCCATTACCTGCTGGTAGTAACCCTAAGGATACCTAAAGAAATGATATCTGGTAGATGGATATTTCCCATTTTTCAGATTTTGGGAAACAAAGGTATGTATATCATACCACTGACAAGTACTCAGAGTTTTAATGGGCAACTGCTTTAAGTTCTGAAAAGGTTGATTGTACAATTCTACCCTTATTGGAAATAACAACATACCTACACAAATACAAATTAAAAATTCTCCTGCATATGTATCCAATAAGATGAAGCAATTCATTGCATAATACAATATAAAGCATGTTACTGACTATACCACACAATCCCACAATCCCACAGGATAAGCAATTAGAGAAAGAGCCAATCATACCTTAAAAGAGATGCTTATTTTTAAAAGGGGAGATTTCAAAACCTGAGGAACAGACTCAATAGTGCTTCGTTAACTCTGAATTTTCATTTTTTTTATTCGATATATTTAAATTTTACATTTCAAATGATTTCCCTTTTTCTATCCCCCCCACTCTCTGAAAGTCACATAAGCCCCCTTCCCTCCCCCTGTTCTCCCATCCACCCCTTTCCACTTCCCTGTTCTGGTTTTGCCCTATACTGCTACACTGAGTCTTTCCAGAACCAGGGGCCACTCCTCCATTCTTCTTGTACCTCATTTGATGTGTGGATTAGGTTTTGGGTATTCCAATTTTCTAGGCTAATATCCACTTATTAGTGAGTGCATACCATGATTGATCTTTTGAGACTGGGTTACCTCACTTAGTATGATGTTTTCCAGCTCCATCCATTTGTCTAAGAATTTCATGAATTCATTGTTTCTAATGGCTGAACAGTACTCCATTGTGTATGTATACCACATTTTTTCATCCATTCTTCTGTTGAGGGATACCTGGGTTCTTTCCAGGTTTGGGCTATCATAAAGAGGGCTGCTATGAACATAGTGGAGCACGTATCCTTATTACCTGCTGGGGAATCCTCTGGATATATGCCCAGGAGTGGTATAGCAGGATCCTCTGGAAGTGACGTACCCAGTTTTCTGAGGAACTGCCAGATTGATTTCCAGAGTTGTTGTACCAATTTGCAACCCCACCAGCAGTGGAGGAGTGTTCCTCTTTCTCCACATCCTCACTAACACCTGCTGTCTCCTGAATTTTTAATCTTAGCCATTCTGACTGGTGTAAAATGGTGCTGGTTCAACTGGAAATCAGCATGCAGAAGAATGCAAATTGATCCATCCTTATCTTCTTGTACTAAGCTCAACTCCAAATGGATCAAGGACTTCCACATAAAGCCAGACACTCTGAAGCTAATAGAAAAGAAACTGGGGAAGACCCTTGCGGACATCGGTACAGGGGGAAAGTTCCTGAACAGAACACCAATACCATATGCTCTAAGATCAAGAATTGACAAATCGGACCTCATAAAATTACAAAGTTTCTGTAAAGCAAAGGACACCATCAAAAGGACAAATCGGCAACCAACAAATTGGGAAAAGATCTTCACCAATCCTACATCAGATAGAGGGCTAATATCCAATATATACAAAGAACTCAAGAAGTTAGACCCCAGAAAACCAAATAACCCTATTAAAAAATGGGGTCAGAGCTAAACAAAGAATTTTCACCCGAAGAACTTCTGATGGCTGAGAAGCATCTTAAAAAATGCTCAACTTCATTAGTCATTAGGGAAATGCAAATCAAACAACCCTGAGATTTCACCTTTCACCAGTCAGAATGGCTAAGATTAAAACTCTGAATTTTCTTAACATTGATGAAAAAGGAACAGCAGCAGCTGAGAGATACCCGGTTATTGAAAAATCTGAGCAACTATGACAACCAACATACTATAAGGATGTGTTGACATGAGAATGGAAACCTGTCATAGTTTTAATATGAGGACCATATTAAAACTATTAATAGTTTTAATATGGTTATGCTTAAGATCTACAGGGAATGAAAAACAAAACGCATTAAGATTAGATCTGGCCAGGGAAAACCTCTTATCAGCTGAAACATGAATCCTCCAGTCTCAATCAGAAATGCTACGATTGTGGGAGTGAGCCACCATGCCTGCCTCCAGTTCTTAAAATACAAAACAAAGCAAAGAAACAAAGCAAAACAATAGCAACAAAAGAGTCTTGCATCCTATAGCCTAGTGTCTTAGTCTGCCCTTTGAATCATGGGACACATCTGTAAAGGAACAGGGCTGGTGTTCAGTGAGTGATGCTGCCATCTACGTCTATATGGGGTAGGTCCTCAGACTCTTTCCAGAGCCTCGGCAGATTCTGAGCCTTGTATTTACCTGTAGTACTCTGCTAACTTTCTTCATCTTTTTCAATTGCCCAAAGTATACCGAGAAAATTGAAAGGCATGTGCTATATAATTAAAGTGGTTAGGAAATACTTTTTTGAGAAACATGGGTTGTTTTCAAATACAATAATAAAATGATAGCAAAAGTATGGCTGCTATTTCAGAAAAAAAGGCATATTGAAGGGAAAGGGGAGGTGGGAAAAACAACAAAAAATCCAAGATCTCATATCAGACGTACAAGTTGCATATTTTTAAATTGCTCTGTAGAAGAAGTAAATAGATCCAGCATAAATAGGACTCATCTTACAAGTTTTTTGAGGTTGGAAATTGCCTAGCACCATTTCACAGGAAAATGAGCTCCTAGATACAACACACAATTTACCGCTCTCACTTTTATTTATATCTGGGGTTTTATAGTAGATACTATCTATTTCTAAAGACCAGAGACTGTTGGTTAGCTTCCATATTCCCTACAGGAAGGGACAGATATATGTTATTATTTATCTCAACTTATATGCAATAGACAATTCATAAGAACTCACCCTCTCCATAAAAGACTTAGGAGAAGTGTATTGTGCTGGGGCAACTTCTGCCAGCTCAGCTTGCAGTCACTCAGAATTCAGCAGGAGGTGGGGGGGGGGGTCGTCACATTAGTCAGATAATTATACATGTTGATAAGATGCTCATAAAAGAATTTCCAAATACAGAAGCAACCACGTTGTGAATTATGAAATGTTTTCTGAGTAGGTGTATTTTCTGAAGAATTGTTCTTTTTTATTATTATTATTATTTTGTAAAGCAAGTTTGGCTTTCACCATAAAGTTCATGTCCCATAAAGATCACATTAACTATTAACATAACATGTAAGATTCTTCTTTTAACCTCACAAACACACGAAAATAAAATATCCACTTAAATGACCTTTTTTTTTTTAAGCAACACACTCTAGAAAAACAGATCCCAAGAAAAGTACTCTTTACTTTCTACCTTAAAAATTATTTCAATGCCCAATCACTTGGAAAACACTATAAAGATCTAAACTTTCAAAGTAACCGGGGATTTGCTTCACCCCTTTAGTTTCTCCTAATTGGACTGCAGCACCATGACTTTCTGACGCAATATTGTGCTTACTGAAGACCCAGATTCTCCAAATTCAGGAACACTGGGAACAAGAGAATGTTAGTCACTAACCTAAAAATAAAGGAAAATAATGTTACAAAGCTCTTATTGTGTCATTGATGCTGTGCCCGACAATGGAGTTAGAACTCTCACGTGGATGTACCACATGCTATTTAGTATTTTCATGAGGTCGAGGACCACAGGAAATATTGAACATAATCTTCATCCATGTGATGATGTGAAAAAAAATAAGTTTTATGCACCATCCAAGGCTTCTTCCTACTCTCCTGATGTTTAAATGAATATCAGAGGTCTAGTGTTCACACTTAGCATTCCTTGGCTGGTCTTCAGCAAGGCTTATGTTTACAAAAGGAAACACGGTGAAAATATACCTCTTTTCAGAGAGCCCCTGTTTATTTACTACTAGCATTCTTTCTTTCATACACTAGCTTCCATCCATGAATACTCCCCCAGTGCACTAATGCCAAGATGTAAGAGGCTAGGGATGTAGCTCAAAGGCCTGGGATTGATTCCCTAGCACCATATAAGCAATAGCTGGTGATGGGTGCTTGTGGTCCAACACTCAAGATATAGAGGCAGGAGGACCAGAAGTAATCAGCTATATAGAGAATCCTGAACCAGCCTGGAATGCATGAGACATAACTTGTCAGAGCAAAACCAGACATCTAGGAAAAGACACATTTATATAAGAATAAGTTGATGATTGGTAAGAAGTGCTTGTTTTACTTACTACCAACCAACCAGTAATGACATATCTTAAGAGAAATCAAAAAACTGATTTTAGTGACTTTGACTATTAAAAGCTTAGCGTGTGTGCACACACACACACACACACAAAAGTATATGCATACACCAGTCAAAGGAATTTGAAATATAAGGCATATTTTTAAGGTTTCTTGTAATAGCTGAAAAATTTCTTATGACATAGACATAAAAAATAATTTAAAGAAACCCCATTCTAGCTTTGTCTCTATTGCTGTAATCAAAGTCACTGCTCCCAGTTGGTTTTTATTGTTAAATAAAATTGCCGGCAGAGGTGGGACTTCAGGATTTGAGGGCAAGGGAACTGAGGGAGGAAGAAAGAGATAGAACTACCATGCTGGGAAGGAAAAGGACCATGCCTGGTGCAGAAGAGAGAACATAACAATCATGTAAGAGATAGGAAAGAACAGACTCAGGGGGCACCCTAATTGGGTCTAGGGCAGCAAAGATGGAATGTAGATTTTAGTAAGTAATAACTCCGGGATATTGGAGGGGAGGTGTTAGGCATGTAGGAGTTTAGAAGTGGCCCAACCACTGAGCTGATTAAGGTATATTAAAATATAAGGCTCAGTGTCCTGCCCAGAGAGCTGTGGAAGGAGAGAAGCCCTGCGGCCATAATTGCTGCCTGCTGGGACAGAAAAGGGTCACTAGGTACTGTGTCACCCTGAGCTTTAGATCTCTGGTGGTGCAAACCGCCAGGGGTCTGCCTGCACTCAGGAACTGAGCACATAGGCGGTTCATCTGCAAGCCAGTCAGTCCTTCGCGGTACCTGTGTCCTATGTGAGAATCAACAGAGGGAGTGACCCCCACCACACCATCTTCGCTCCATAATAGAGCAGACAGAGAACACCTGATTGACCTTGACAACCTAAGTATAACATTGCCTGAGGCAAGACTGAGAAGGGCTCCAAAAGGCACAAAGGAGGAAGGCAGCATATCAGTAATCTGTGCAAGAGGAAACCCAGTCATCCAGTGTTGCAAAAATAACCTTCAAGATCCACAGTAGGTTGAAGCACTAGCCAGTGACAATAACACCATCTAACACCTGGGAGAACTAGATGGCTAAAGGCAAACATAGGAACGTTACTAACAGAAACCAAGGCATTATGGTAGCATCTGAACCCAATTCTCCAACAATAGCAAGTTCTGGATACCCCAACACACCAGAAAAACAAGATTTGGATTTAAAATCACTGGTCATGATGCTGGTACAGGAACACATGAAGGACATACTTAAAGAAATTCAGGAGAAAATGGATCAAAAATTAGAAGCCCTTATAAGGAAAACACAAAAATCATTGAAAGAAATTCAGGAGAATACAAAAGCCAAAAAAGAAGAAATGCAAAAATCACTTAAAGAAATACAGGAGAACTTTGATCAACAGGCAGAAGTCATGAAAGAGGAAACAAAAAAATCTCTTAAAGAATTAGAGGAAAACACAAACAAGCAAATGACAGAACTGAGCAAAAACTTCCAGGATCTAAAAACAGAAATAGAAGCAACTAAGAAAGCACAAAGGGAGACAACTTTGGAGATAGAAAACCTTGGGAAGAAATCAGGGACCATAGACGCAAATATTAACAACAGAATACAAGAGATAGAAGAAAGAATCTCAGATGCCGAAGATACCATAGAAACCATGGACTCAACAGTTAAAGAAAATGCAAAATGCAAAAAGCTTGTAACCTAAAACATCCAGAAAATCCAGGACACAATAAGAAAGCCAAATCTAAGGATTATAGGCATTGATGAGAGTGAAGATTTACAACTTAAAGGGCCAGCAAATATCTTCAACAAAATTATGGAAGAAAATGTTCCTAACCTAAAGAGAGAGGTGCCCATGAATATACAAGAAGCCTACAGAACTCCAAACAGACTGGACCAGAACAGAAATACCTCCCGTCACATAATAATCAAAACCCCAAATGCACTAAACAAAGAAAGAATACTTAGGGCAGTAAGAGAAAAAGGGCAAGTAACATATAAAGGAAGACCTATCAGAATTACACCAGATATCTCACCAGAGACAACGAAAGCTAGAAGATCCTGGGCAGAGCTCATGCAGACTCTAAGAGAACACAAATGCCAGCCAAGACTACTATACCCAGCTAAACTCTCAATTACTATAGATGGAGAAACCAAGATATTCCATGACAAAACCAAATTTACACAATATCTTTCCACAAACCTTGCCCTACAAAGGATAATAGGGGGGAAACACCATTACAACGAGAAAAACTATACCCTGGAAAGAGCAGGATATTAAGCTTCTTTCATCAAACCCAAAGAAGATAACCACACACGTATAAAATTAAAATAAAAAAATGATACGAAGCAATAACCACTACTCCTTAATATCTCTTAACATCAATGGACTCAATTCCCCAATAAAAAGACATAGACTAACAGACTGGTTACGTAAACAGGACCCTACATTTTGCTGCATACAGGAAACACACCTCAGTGTCAAAGACAAAAACTACCTTAGAGTAAAAGGCTGGAAGACAATTCTACAAGCAAATGGTCCCAGGAAACAAGCCGAGTTGCCATTCTAATTTCAGATAAAACTGACTTTCGACCTAATGTCATCAAAAGAGACATGGAAGGTCACTTCTTGCTGGTCAAAGGAAAAATCCAACAAGAAGAACTCTCAATCCTGAACATCTATGCCCCAAATACAAGGGCGCCCTCATTCAAAAAAGAAACTTTACTAAAGCTCAAAGCACACATTGCACCTAACACAATAATTGTGGGTGACTTCAACATTCCACTCTCACTAATGGACTGAACAGGAAAACAGAAACTAAACAGGGAGACAGTGAAACTAATTGAAGCTTTGGACCAATTGGAATTAACAGATATATATAGAACTTTTCAGCCCAAAGCAAAAGAATATACCTTTTTCTCAGCACCTCATGGTACCTTCTCGAAAATAGATCATATTTTGAAAATATATCATATCACAAGACAGACCGCAACAATATAAGAAAATTGAAACAATCCCATGCCTCCTATCAGATCACTATGGAGTAAAAGTGGTCTTTAATAACAATAAAAACAACAGAAAGCCCACATACACATGGAAAATGATCAATACTCTACTCAATGATACCTTGGTCAAGGAAGAAATAAAGAAAGAAATCAAAGATTTCTTAGCATTTAATGAAAATGAAGGCACAACATACACAAATCTATGGGACACAATGAAAGCAGTGCTAAGAGGAAAACTCATAGCCTTGAGTGCCTCCAAAAAGAAATTCAAAAGAGCATACACTAGAAGATTAACGGAACAACTGAAAGCACTGGAACAAAAAGAAGCTAATTAAACCAGGAGGAGAAGAAGACAGGAAATCATCAAACTCAGGGCTGAAATCAATCAAGTAGAAACCAAGAGAACCATTCAAAGAATCAACAAAACCAAAAGCTGGTTCTTTGAAAAAAATCAACAAGATAGATAAACCCTTAGCCAGACTAACCAAAGGGCACAGAGAAAGTATCCAAATTAACAAAATTAGAAATGAAAACGGAGATATTACAACAGAAACCGAGGAAATTCAAAATATCATCAGATCCTACTACAAAAACCTGTACTCAACACAACTGGAGAATCTGGAGGAAATGGACATTTTCTTAGACAGATACCAATTGCCAAAATTAAACCGGGATCAAATAGACCATCTAAACAGACCCATAACCCCTAAAGAAATAGAAGGGGTCATAGATAGGCTTCCTACCAAAAAAGGCACAGGACCAGATGGTTTCAGTGCAGAATTCTATCAGACCTTCAAAGAAGACTTAACACCAATACTCTTCAAACTTTTCCACCAAATAGAAACAGAAGGAACACTACCCAACTCCTTCTTCGAAGCCACTATTACGCTGATACCAAAACCACACAAAGATCCAACTAAGAAAGAGAATTTCAAGCCAGTTTCCCTTATGAAAATCGATGCAAAAATACTAAATAAAATTCTTGCCCACCGTATCCAAGAACACATCAAAACGATTATCCACCATGATGAAGTAGGCTTCATCCCAGGGATGCAGGAATGGTTCAATATAAGGAAATCCATAAATGCTATCCACTACATAAACAAACTCAATGAAAAAAACCACATGATCATTTCATTAGATGCTGAAAAAGCATTTGACAAAATTCAGCATCCTTTCATGCTAAAAGTCTTGGAAAGGACAGGAATTCAAGGTACATATCTAAACGTAGTAAAAGCAATATATAGCAAACCGGTGGCCAACATCAAACTAAATGGAGAGAAACTTGAAGCAATCCCACTAAAATCAGGGACTAGACAAGGCTGCCCCCTCTCTCCATATCTTTTCAATATAGTTCTTGAAGTCCTAGCTAGAGCAATTAGACAACATCAGGAGGTCAAAGGGATACAATTTGGAAAGGAAGAAGTCAAACTATCACTATTTGCAGATGATATGATAGTATACTTAAGTGACCCTAAAAACTCTACTAGAGAACTCCTACAGCTGATAAACAACTTCAGCAAAGGGGCTGGCTACAAAATCAATGCAAGCAAATCAGTAGCCTTTATATATTCAAAGGATAAGCAGACTGAGAAAGAAATTAGGGAAACAACTCCCTTCACAATAGCTACAAACAGCATAAAGTATCTTGGGGTGACTCTAACCAAACAAGTGAAAGACCTATATGACAAGAACTTCAGATCTCTGAAGAAGCAAATCAAAGAAGATCTCAGAAAATGGAAAATATCTTCCATGCTCATGGATTGGCAGGATTAATATAGTTAAAATGGCCATCTTGCCAAAGGCAATCTACAGATTCAATGCTATCCCCATAAAAATCCCAACCCAGTTCTTCATAGAGCTAGAAAGAGCAATTCTCAAATTCATCTGGAAAAACAAAAAACCCAGAATAGCTAAAACTATTCTCAACAGTAAAAGAACTTCAGGGAGATTCAGTATCCCAGACTTTAAACTTTACTACAGAGCAATAGTGATAAAAACTGCATGGTATTGGTACAATGTCAGGCAAACGGCTCAATGGAATAGGATTGAAGATCCAGAAATGAACCAAGACACCTATGGTCACTTGATCTTCGACAAAGGAGCTGAAAGCATCCAGTGTAAAAAAGTTAGTCTTTTCAACAAATGGTGCTGGTTCAATTGGAGGTCACATGCAGAACAATGCGAATCGATCCATTCTCATCTCTTGTACTAAGCTCAACTCCAAATGGATCAAGGACCTCCACACAAAACCTGAAACACTGAAACTAATAGAAAAGAAACTGGGGAAGACCCTTGAGGACATGGGCACAGGGGGAAAGTTCCTGAACAGAAGACCAATAGTTTGTGCTCTAAGATCAAGAATTGACAAATGGGACCTCATAAAACTACAAAGTTTCTGTAAGGCAAAGGACACTGTCAAAAGGACAAAACGTCAACCAACAGATTGGGAAAGGATCTTCACCAACCCTAAATCCGACAGAGGGCTAATATCTAATGTATACAAAGAACTCAAGAAGGTAGAACCCAGAGAACCAAATAACCCCATTAAAAAATGGGATACAGAGCTAAACAAAGAATTTTCTCATGAAGAACTTCAGAGAACTGAAACACCTTAAGAAATGTTCAACATCATTAATCATTAGGGAAAGGTAAATCCAAACAACCCTGAGATTTCACCTCACACCAGTCAGAATGGCTAAGGTCAAAAACTCAGGAGACAGCAGGTGTTGGCAAGGATGTGGAGAAAGAGGAACACTCTTCCACTGCTGGTGGGATTGCAAGATGGTGCAACCACTTTGGAAATCAGTCTCGCGGTTCCTCAGAAAACTGGGCATGACACTTCCTGAGGACTCGGTTATACCACTCCTGGGCATATATCCAGAGGATTCTTCAGCATGCAATAAGGACACATGCTCCACTATGTTCATAGCAGCCCTATTTGTAGTAGCCAGAAGCTGGAAAGAACCCAGGTGTCCTTCAACAGAGGAATGGATACAAAAAATGTGGTATATTTACACAATGGAGTACTATTCAGCCATTAGAAACAATGAATTCATGAAATTCTTAGACAAATGGATGGAGCTGGAGAACATCATACTAAGTGAGGTAACCCAGTCTCAAAAGATCAATCATGGTATGCACTCACTGATAAGTGGATATTAGCCTAGAAACTTTGAATACCCAAGACATAATCCACATATTAAATGATATCCAAAAAGAATGGAGTAGTGGTCCCTGGTTTTGGAAAAACTCAGTGCAAAAGAGTATAGGGGAATTCCAGAACAGGGAAGCGGGAAGGGGTAGATGGAGGAACGGGGTGGGGGAGGGAAGAGGGCTTATGGGACTTGCGGGGAGTGGGGACCCAGAAAAGGGGAAATAATTTAAAACGTAAATTAAAAAATATATCAATTTAAAAAATAAGGCTGTGTGTGTGTGTGTGTGTGTGTCTGTGTGTGTGTCTGTGTCTGTGTCTGTGTGTTTTTCTCTTGGGAACCGAGAACAATGGGACAAGTAGAGAGGTATGCACTGATAATGGGTCATTTTGAGCAAGATGAATTGATAACTGCAACATAACTTCTCATTCTTCATTCTTCTCTCCTGCATTGCCTACTGAAGAAGATACACTTACCATGCTCTAATCAGGAGCATTAATGCATTGCTTTCTTTTTATTATTATTAAAGGTGCAGGAGTGGGAAACAGGCTTTCAGTTTCAGTGTTCTGGCACCACTTCATTCATGAGCAACTTTTTAGGGAAGTCACAAGATAAAATAGCTTTGTGTATTTTCTTTCTATGTGGGACAGCATTGGTTTTCCAAAGTCTATCTGCTCAAGACACACTGTTGTTCAGGTAGCCAATGTTACAGTCATCATGCCTTTCTTTTTCTGTCCTTTCTATGCTAGGATCACCAAAAACATATCTTTCGGTTTGTTTGTTTTATTGGTTGGTTGGTTTGGTTTCATTAAGAGAGAATTAAACCTGTATTTCGGAGACTTTCTTGACACTAAAGTGTATACTATTAGCATCATTAAGTCAACAGAGAAGTTACAACATGAGCAGACCTATGGAACTGGGCAAAGAGATAAGATTTCATTTATACATTTTAAATGTTTTGAAATTTCCCAGACAGATAGACTCACATATATGCAGGAGAGCAAATCCTTTGCTACTGGAGTAGCAAAGAAATGACCTGACCTCAGTTAACTGTGCCTTTGTACCTATACCAAGCACCTGAGACTGGTGCATATGCCAAAGGTGTGCAGCAAGAAAGAGTGAACAAGAAGACATCTGCTGATAGAAACATGCATCCAAGATGGAAGGAGGATGAGGACAAGAGTTTCCTGGATACAGACATCATTGACAGAAATTCAAATACCTTTGAAGGTGTGAGGCAGTGTCGCCTGCACTTTAATATTGGTGTCTATGCATGAGACTTACAGTTCCTGCTGGAACCTCCACCCCTCCACACTCCATCCCCTATGGTGGTGGCTGTCAGAGCAGCTGCTCCAAGGAAGAGACAGAATTTAGGTTTTCCAGCAGAGAGGTGGTGAGGCTGATGAGATGAAAACTTCCTGTAAGGCATTGGGGACAGGCACTGATTCATGGCAATACTATCTAAGTATTTTAAACTTTTATAAAGCAAACAGATATAAGTCATTACCAGCCCGTCATTGGAGAGAGATTCATGGCACCACTCCTCATGGGGGATCAATTGGTATTCTCTTGCAAGAAACTCTTTGATAAGTGCCCATGACAGACAAATCCTGAAGTGTTTTACTATATCAACCACCTCAAAGCCTCATATTTGAAGGGTCCCCTCTCCTTGAGGCTGTAGAAAAACCGTAATTTGCTTGCAATCAATATAGCATGGCTAAACACAGTATTTTCAATTGTCACTTTAGAACACAGCATATAGAAGAAGTCCCAGGGTTATATTCCCATGACTGGTGCTTCACCAGGAAATCCAGCTTAGTAGAAGATGATGACAGAAACTTCCAGCTGGCCTGGTGATGGCATTGTTGGAGAAATAGACACAGGAAAGAATTACAGATGATATAAACACGGGGAAGCTTTAAATCAATGTGCACAATTTGTCATTGATGTATAACAAATAAGGAAAAAGAAAAAAGAAAGGAAAACTAATCCTCTTCATCGTACAGGATATGCTTGGGATCCCATTCGTTCCCTGATGAGTCTCTAGGTGATGGCATCTGCAATACCTGGAGGTTTTTCCTGTAGGATCCAGTAGGTCATTATAAGAGAATTGGTCTGAACTAGTAAATGTGTTCTGATTTTATGAAGTAACAAAACAGAAACAGAATGTATATGTATAATTCACTTACTCAGTGCCAATCTTATGACATAACATATGAGACGTCACATGATAAGAATTTAATTCTCACAGCTTTGTAGACTGGAAGCTAGCTCTCTGAATGTCACAGGGCTCCTGTTTGTGATCATGTGGAGGGGAGAACAGTCAGGAGAGAGGTGGGGATTGTGAGAGAAAAAAAGCCATATAATATTTTTTTCTAATTTACAGGTTCCAAGCCTCATACCTCAACTTCATCTCATCTAAGTACCTCCAGAAATCCATCCACGTCGTCAAATACGGCCGCATCGGGAGTTGAATATCCAACATCTAGATTTTAAAGAAACACTAATATTCAGCCACAGCAGAAGCTATGAATTTAAAATACAGTTTAATGTTATAAACTAAATTATGTATTTACCTCAACATTATAGAGTAAATGACATTGAGGAAACTAGATTTCACCTAAGAAAATTTGAAGCAGCATTTGTGATCATTATTTATAAGCACTCAGATTTTCAGCGTGGAGAAGGGGAAGTAGGCAGGAAGTCCAACCCTGACCAAGAAGCCACTGAAATTTATAGTCGCTTAGAAAGGAAAGCGAGTTTTCTTCAATGGAGTGACACTAGACATATCAAATACACTCTAGTGCAGGCCACATGTTCAGTACTATTCACCCAAAATAAATCAGACTCCATGGTTTTTCATCAATTTTTTTCTGTTTTTATTTTTATTATATTAATTTTATTTATTTACTTTACATCCCTATCACTGCTCTCTCCTCTCAGTCCTCCCACAGAGTCCTCCCCATCCTCCCTTTCCTTCTCCTGTGAGAGGGTAGAGGGCCCCTGTGGGTATCTTGCCACCATGGCACATGAAGTTTCTGTAGGACTAGGCTCATCCTCTCCCTCTGAGGCCAGACAAAGCAGCGCAGTTAGGTGAACCAATTCCACTCACAGGTAACTGCTTTAGGGACAGCCCCTGCTCCAGTTGTTGGAGGACCCACATGAAGATGGAGCCACACATCTGCTACATATGTGCTAGAGACCTTGTGCAGCCTCTGTATATCCTTTGGTTGGTAATTCAGTCTCTGAAAGCCGCCGCCCCCCCCCCCCCCGCAAGGTTCATGTTAGTTGACTTCCAATGGCATTCCTATCCCTCTCGGGGTCCTCAATCCTTCCCTGGTTCTCAATCAGTTTCTTCCATAAGAGCTTCTCAGAGCTCCATCCAATGTTTGGCATCTTAAGTCAAATGTTTGGTGGAGTCTCTTAGAAGACAGTTATGCTAGGGAATGGTGCTTGCCCATGAGGTGGGTCTCAAGTTGGGCTGTTATTGGTTGGCCCTTTCTTCAGTCTCTGCTATCTTTGTCCCTGCATTTCCTATAGACTGGACAAATTCAAGGTACAAAGTCTTGGAACTGGGTTGGTGTCCTTATCGCTCCACTGGGCAGCTTGCCTGGCTACAGGAGATGAACACGTCAGATTTCATATACCCAAGGCTGTGAGTATCAGCTAAGGTCTCCCCCTTGATTTCTGGGAGCATCCTCCTTCCCAGATTTCTGGCATGTCCTAGTGATGCCTCCCATCCACTGCCAGGTCACATTTCCATTCTTTCTCCTGGCCCTCTGGCCCTCTATACTGTCTCACCACACAATTGATCCTGCCCCCATTTGCCTCCCATCCCATCTCCCACCATTTCTCTCCATCCATCTGCCTCCCATGATTATTGTATTCCCCTTTCTAAATTAGATTCAGCATCTTTACTTGGGCCTTCCTCCCTGTTTAGCTTCCTTGAGTCCGCAGAGTTTAGTGTGGGTATCCTGTACTTTATGTCTTGTTTTTATTTTTTAAGGGAAAGAACATGAAGTTGAGTGGGTAGAGGTAAGAAAGAATATGATGAAATATACTATATAAAATTCTCAGTGAATGAATAAATACATAAAAATCAAAATCTCTTCATATACTTTTAAAATACACTTGGGAAAACATTCACCTCTACTATAATTAAATGTTCCCCTTCCTAAAGACAGAGGTCAAATACTGTGATCTAAGTCTTCATCATAGAGTATATTTATATGTAATAAAAATAAATTTCTTCATAAAGACATTTGTGATCATTTATTCTAAGACAATTTTTTGTGCAGTGCAAATCTTTAAGCATAAAATAATTTAAGTTAAAACTTAAGTGGGCTACAATCAGTCTAACCACAAAGATTAGGTAGAATATGGGACTAGAGGGAGGAATGGATCTCCCTAAGAAGGAGAAATAAAATAAGTAGTTATGGACCAGAATGGAAGGATTAAACAGGGAGAGGAAGGACAAAGGAGGCAAAGGAAGGAATTTGGCAAGGGACATAAATTTATAGGTCATTTGAAGGCTCATATAGAAATGTAATACAGGATCAGCGGCGGCGGCGGCGGCAGCAGCAGCGGCAGCAGTGGCTGCTCCAGCTGAAGGGCCATCAGCAGTGGAACCAAGGCGTCACAGGGTCCAGTTAGGCCCTGCGCCCACGACCACTGACCTTCGCTGACCAGCCGGACAGCAAGCAGCTGCAGTTGTGCGGCGCCTTTCCTGCACGGAGGCCACTTCAGAACTCGGCCTCCCACCAGTCAGGAGAGGAGGATCCATCTTGGTTCCTTACTCCAGGAATCGGACAGACTGAGGTACACAAACATAATCCGAGGCCAACACCGCGGTGGTCTGAGCCCGACGGGCGTTGGCCTGCACCCAGGCCCTGGGCGGGTCGGGGGGCCATCGGGGTGCCAACCCAACCAGGAGGTTTTTTGCCCAGGCCTGCGAGCGCGCCGCCGCCATTTTGCCTGCAGGACAACAGAGAGCTCAGGCGGGCAGACCTGTAACAGGCATAGCCTAAGGCTAACAAAGCGGGGGTCCAGGCCCCAAAAGGCACAGGACTGACCCCAAGAACTGGGCGGCTTGGTGGGCCATCTGTGAGTCAACCCGCCCAGGTGATTGTTAGCAAAGCAGACTCTCCCGGCGCTTTCAGGGAGCGCGGGCGCACACGCCCGCCATCCTAGTCACCTGGCAAACCCAATTAACAGTCAAAGCCGTAGGGGAACTTTGCTCGGACCTTGGCCTCCCAGGCTTTTGCCTAGACTCAGGGACTGGGCGGCCAGGCTAACCTTGTGTGCGATAGCCCGGTTGGCAGATCGGCTGCCCAGCGGAGTGAGCGGAACTCAGGGGAGGTCACAGTAGCATACACCGTCCGCACTCCCTGGGAGTGCACATGGGCTCCATCTGCTCCACAGACACAATCTGGGGCAAGGCCTCAGGCAAAAGCCCTTAGCTCTACTCTCTCCGCTTCCGGATCCAGATCAGTCTGGACGGCAGCATTACATCTCCAAGTCCTGCAAGTGGCTAGCTGGGCTTCCGGGCAGCCAGCTGGGAGAAGTCAGTGTGCTCCAGTGAATCCAGCGGGCCCCAGCGGGAGCCTTCGGGTGCCTGCTTTGGGATCTGAACAGCCTGGGCAGCAGCACACTGTCTACAAGCAGTGCAGGAGGTAAGCTGTGCACCAGAGGCCAACTGGGAAGGGGCAGCTTGCACTGGTGAGTCCAGCACTGACAAGATAAACTAACACCAGTGAGATCTAGATGGCAAAAGGCAAACGCAGGAACGTCACTAACAGAAATCAAGGCAATATGGCAACATCTGAACCCAATTCTCCTCTACCAACATGTCCTGGATACCCCATCACACCAGTAAAACAAGATTTGGATTTAAAATCACTGGTCATGATGCTGGTACAGGAACACATGAAGGTCATACATAAAGAAATTCAGGAGACAATGGATCAAAAGGTAGAAGCCCTTGCAAGGGAAACACAAAAATCATTGAAAGAAATCCAGGAGAATACAAAAGCCAACAAGGAGGAAATGCAAAAAACACTTAAAGAAATACAGGAGAACTTTGCTCAACAGGCTGAGGTCATGAAAGACGAAACACAAAAATCTCTTAAAGAAATACAGGAGAACTTTGGTCAACAGGCTGAGCTCATGAAAGAGAGAACACAAAAATCTCTTAAAGAATTACAGGAAAACACAAACATGCAAGTGAAGGAGCTAAGCAAAACCATCCAGGATCTAAAATCAGAAGTAGAAACAACTAAGAAAACTCAAAGGGAGACAACTTTGGAGATAGAAAGCCTTGGGAAGAAATCAGGGGACAGAGATACAAATATCAACAACAGAATACAAGAGATAGAAGAAAGAATCTCAGATGCTGAAGATTCCATAGAAACCATGGACTCAACAGTTAAAGAAAATGCAAAATGCAAAAAGCTTGTAACCCAAAATATCCAGGAAATCCAGGACACAATGAGAAGACCAAACCTAAGGATTATAGGCATAGAGGAGAGTGAAGATTTACAACTTAAAGGGCCAGCAAATATCTTCAATAAAATTATGGAAGAAAACTTCCCTAACCTAAAGAGAGAGATGCCCATGAATATACAAGAAGCCTACAGAACTCCAAACAGACTGGACCAGAACAGAAATACTTCCCGTCACATAATAATCAAAACACCAAATGTTCTAAACAAAGAAAGAATACTAAAGGCAGTAAGAGAAAAAGGCCAAGTAACATATAAAGGAAGACCTATCAGAATCACAGCAGACTTTTCACCTGAGACTATGAAGGCTAGAAGGTCCTGGGCAGATCTCATGCAGACTCTAAGAGAACACAAATGCCAACCAAAACTACTATATCCAGCAAAACTCTCAATCACCATAGATGGAGAAACTAAGATATTTCATGACAAAACCAAGTTTACCCAATATCTATCCACAAACCCGGCCCTAAAAAGGATAATAGGAGGACAACACCAATACAAGGAGGGAAACTTCACCCTGAAAAAAGCAAGATAGTAACCTTTCATCAAACCCAAAAGAAGTTAAGCATTCAAATTTAAAAAATAACGTCAAAAATGATAGGAAGTAACAATCACTATTCCTTAATATCTCTTAACATCAATGGACTTAATGCCCCAATAAAAAGACACAGACTAACTGAATGGATACGTAAACAGGACCCTACATTTTGCTGCTTACAGGAAACACACCTCAGGGTCAAAGACAAACACTACCTTAGAGTAAAAGGCTGGAAGACAATTTTACAAGCAAATGGTCTCAGGAAACAAGCTGGAGTAGCCATTTTAATATCAGATAAAATTGACTTTCAACCCAAAGTCATCAAAAGAGACCCTGAGGGTCACTTCTTGCTGGTCAAAGGAAAAATACAAAAAGAAGAACTGACAATCCTGAACATCTATGCCCCAAATGTAAGGGCACCCTCTTTTGTAAAAGAAACTTTATTAAAACTAAAAGCACACATTGCACCTAACACAATAATTGTGGGTGACTTCAACACTGCACTTTCCTCAATGGACCGATCAGGAAAACAGAAACTAAACAGGGACACAATGAAACTAATTGAAGCTTTGGACCAATTAGATTTAACAGATATATATAGAACATTCTATCCTAAAACAAAAGAATATACCTTTTTCTCAGCACCTCGTGGTACCTTCTCCAAAATCGACCATATAATTGGTCACAAGACAGACCTCAACAAATATAAGAAGATCAAACTAATCCCATGCCTCCTATCTGATCACTATGGAGTAAAAGTGGTCTTCAATAGCAACAGAAACAACAGAAAACCCACATACACGTGGAAACTGAACAATACTCTACTCAATGATACCTTGGTCAAGGAAGAAATAAAGAAAGAAATTAAAGACTTTTTAGAACACAATGAAAATGAAAACACAACATACCCAAATCTATGGGACACAATGAAAGCAGTGCTAAGAGGAAAACTCATAGCCCTGAGTGCCTCCAAAAAGAAAATGGAGAGAGCATACATTACCAGCTTAATGACACACCTGAAAGCCCTGGAACAAAAAGAAGCTATTTCGCCCAGGAGGAGTAGAAGGCAGGAAATCATCAAACTCAGGGCCGAAATCAATCAAGTAGAAACAAAGAGAACCATACAAAAAATCAACAATACCAGGAGCTGGTTCTTTGAGAAAATCAACAAGATAGATAAACCCTTAGCCAGAATGACCAAAGGGCACAGAGAAAGTATCCAAATTAATAAACTTAGAAATGAAAAGGGAGATATAACAACGGAAACTGAGGAAATCCAAAAAATCATCAGATCCTACTACAAGAGCCTATACTCAACACAACTGGAGAATCTGGAGGAAATGGACAATTTCCTTGACAGATACCAAATACCAAAATTAAATCAGGACCAACTAGACCATCTAAACAGTCCCATAATGCCTAAAGAAATAGAAGGAGTCATAGAAAGTCTTCCAACCAAAAAAAGCACAGGACCAGATGGCTTCAGTGCAGAATTCTACCAGACCTTCAAAGAAGAGTTAACACCAATACTCTTCAAACTATTCCACAAAATAGAAACAGAAGGAACACTACCCAATTCCTTCTACGAAGCCACAATTACGCTGATACCAAAGCCACACAAAGATCCAACAAAGAAAGAGAACTTCAGACCAATTTCCCTTATGAACATCGATGCAAAAATACTCAATAAAATTCTTGCCAACCGAATCCAAGAACACATCAAAACGATCATCCACCATGATCAAGTAGGCTTTATCCCAGGAATGCAGGGTTGGTTCAATATACGGAAATCCATCAATACAATCCACTACATAAACAAACTCAAAGAACAAAACCACATGGTCATTTCATTGGATGCTGAAAAAGCATTTGACAAAATTCAGCATCCCTTCATGCTTAAAGTCTTGGAGAGAACAGGAATTCAAGGCCCATACCTAAACATAGTAAAAGCAATATACAGCAAACCGGTAGCCAGCATCAAACTAAATGGAGAGAAACTTGAAGCAATCCCACTGAAATCAGGGACCAGACAAGGCTGCCCCCTTTCTCCTTATCTTTTCAATATTGTACTTGAGGTACTAGCTCGGGCAATTCGACAACATAAGGAGGTCAAAGGGATACAAATTGGAAAGGAAGAAGTCAAACTATCATTATTTGCAGACGACATGATCGTCTACCTAAGTGACCCAAAGAACTCCACTAGAGAGCTCCTACAGCTGATAAACAACTTCAGCAAAGTGGCAGGTTATAAAGTCAACTCAAGCAAATCAGTGGCCTTCCTATACTCAAAGGATAAGCAGGCTGAGAAAGAAATTAGGGAAATGACCCCCTTCACAATAGCCACAAACAGTATAAAGTATCTTGGGGTGACTCTTACCAAACATGTGAAAGATCTGTATGACAAGAACTTCAAGACTCTGAAGAAGGAAATGGAAGAAGACCTCAAAAAATGGGAAAACCTCCCATGCTCATGGATCGGCAGAATCAATATAGTTAAAATGGCCATTTTGCCTAAAGCACTATACAGATTCAATGCAATACCCATCAAAATCCCAACTCAATTCTTCACAGAGCTAGAAAGAGCAATTATCAAATTCATCTGGAACAACAAAAAGCCCAGGATAGCTAAAACTATTCTCAGCAACAAAAGGAAATCTGGGGGAATCAGTATCCCTGACCTCAAGCAATACTACAGAGCAATAGTGTTAAAAACTGCATGGTATTGGTACAGTGACAGACAGGAGGATCAATGGAACAGGATTGAAGATCCAGAAATGAACCCACACACCTATGGCCACTTGATCCTCGACAAAGAGGCTGAAAACATCCAATGGAAAAAAGATAGCCTTTTCAACAAATGGTGCTGGTTCAACTGGAGGTCAGCATGCAGAAGAATGCGAATTGATCCATCCTTGTCTCCTTGTACTAAGCTCAAATCCAAATGGATCAAGGACCTCCACATAAAGCCAGACACTCTGAAGCTAATAGAAAAAAAACTGGGGAAGACCCTTGAGGACATCGGTACAGGGAGAAAGTTTCTGAACAGAACACCAATAGCGTATGCTCTAAGAGCAAGAATTGACAAATGGGACCTCATAAAATTACAAAGTTTCTGTAAGGCAAAGGACACCATCAAGAGGACAAATCGGCAACCAACAAATTGGGAAAAGATCTTCACCAATCCTACATCAGATAGAGGGCAATATCCAATATATATAAAGAACTCAAGAAGTTAGACTCCAGAAAACCAAACAACCCTATTAAAAAATGGGGTACAGAGTTAAACAAAGAATTCTCACCTGAAGAACTTCGGATGGCGGAGAAGCATCTTAAAAAATGCTCAACTTCATTAGTCATTAGGGAAATGCAAATCAAAACAACCCTAAGATTTCATCTTACACCAGTCAGAATGGCTAAGATTAAAAATTCAGGAGACAGCAGGTGTTGGAGAGGGTGTGGAGAAAGAGGAACACTCCTCCACTGCTGGTGGGGTTGCAAATTGGTACAACCACTCTGGAAATCAGTCTGGCGGTTCCTCCGAAAACTGGGCACCTTACTTCCAGAAGATCCTGCTATACCACTCCTGGGCATATACCCAGAAGACTCCCCACCATGTAATAAGGATACATGTTCTACTATGTTCATAGCAGCCCTATTTGTAATTGCAAGATGCTGGAAAGAACCCAGGTATCCCTCAACAGAAGAGTGGATGCAAAAAATGTGGTATATCTACACAATGGAGTACTATTCAGCCATTAGAAACAATGAATTCATGAAATTCTTAGGCAAATGGATGGAGCTAGAGAATATCATACTAAGTGAGGTAACCCAGACTCAAAAGGTGAATCATGGTATGCACTCACTAATAAGTGGATATTAACCTAGAAAACTGGAATACCCAAAACATAATCCACACATCAAATGAGGTACAAGAAGAAAGGAGGAGTGGCCCCTGGTTCTGGAAAGACTCAGTGAAACAGTATTCAGCAAAACCAGAACGGGGAAGTGGGAAGGGGTGGGTGGGAGGACAGGGGAAGAGAAGGGGGCTTGCGGGACTTTCGGGGAGTGGGGGGGCTAGAAAAGGGGAAATCATTTGAAATGTAAATAAATTATATCGAATAATAAAAAAAAAAAAAAGAAATGTAATACAGTAGATGCTTCCCATTACATATATATATATATATACATATACATATACATATATATATACATATATACATATATACATGTATATGTATATATACATATATACATGTATATGTATATATGTGTATATGTGTATATATACATATACACATACATATACTGACAATCTAAATAAATTCACCAAATAAGGTGTGAAAGAGAGTCCCAAATAGGATACTCTCATCACCAAACGAGGCTTCTAATACCAGCAATCATTTACATATAATTGAGGTCTTGACTGAAATGGTCCCATGCGAACTTCTCAAATGACGCATGCTATTGGCAAGACTGTTGGTGGCCCTCCACACACTGATTGCTCAATGCACACACCTACACAACTCACTAAACATGGATAAGTGGAGCTGGTGCCTATCAGGAGCCTTCATCCCTATCCTATGGACGGATATTCATGGTACTGAACACTCTCAGTATGCTTCCAAATGAGAAAGGTAAACAACCAGCCCAACTACAAAACCTTTAAAAGGGACCTGCCTGAAAGATAAATTGGTTGCAATAGTGCCACAAGATTTGTGGGAGTAAACAACTAATATCTGATTTGATGTAAGGCCCAATCCATGAGACAGAACCCATTAAAACATTGATTGAGTGGCCAAGAACCTGAAACAGGATTGCACAGGGACCTAGGGTAAAAACAAATACTACTATTCTACTATGAACATAGCAATAAAATAACTCCTAATGACTTTCTTCTATATTCATAGATCTGTGTCTTCCTAGGCCATTATCAGAGAAGCTTTCCTCACACAGTGAATGGGAACGGATACAGAGACCCATAGCTAGACAATATGCAGAGTGTAGGAAACCTTGAAACACTCTGCACTAAATGGGATGTCTCTATAAAATCCCTCAGAGTTCAGGGAATCCCAGTGAGAAGGAAGCAGTAAGGTGTAAGAGCCAGAGGACATGGACGGTCCCAAGGAATCAAGGCATTCAAACACAACATGGCTGGCACACAAATGAACTCACAGAGACTGTGGTAGCACAGGTGTAGTAAGAATTTCAGATTCTTAAAAGAACTAGTTATGTTATATTAATAGGTTTTTGTTTTAATCCCTGGTGTGGGATAAGAGGCTGCTTCACAGCAGGTGATTATGATTTGTCTAGTCCACTGGTAGGGGCATGATTATTGCCAGCTGCAAATAGTTTAATTCTGGGATCCTGAAGAGGATATAGGATAAGAGCCCTGAGAAGGCCGGAGGAGGCTGCTGCTTCCCTTGCTGCTCCTCATTGCTATTGTTACAGTTTGATGAGAGGAAAAAATTGGAAATATCCCTAAAATGAAGATTGGACTTGCCCCAAGGAACTCAATGTCTCCAATCAGCTGTAAGTAGTCTAAAGAGGTCTATGTTGCCTTCCCCTCTAACCTTCTTTCTCTCCCAGATAGTGATGGGATGTTGGAAATGATTAGGGTGGAGTAAGGATGGAAGGGAGAAAGATAAGAACCCAATAAAAACTAGCTAAACAAATATACCAACACATGGGTCTGCAAGATGGACTCCTAGCCATGAAAGGAAAAGTGGATACATGTCCCTCCTAACTCAGAAGCTGTCTCCAATTTACAGCCGGTATCAGATGAAACATTAGTTTTCTCCACAGGAAACTCAACTGGGGAGGGATAGTCAGTGGACAAAAGACTCTTAATAGTGGGCCCCATGTACAGAAACAGATGGCCAATAGAAAAGTAACTCCTTGGCAATTTTGGAGTCTCTTTGTTTCATCATGTGAAGTCAGGGCTTTTAATCTAATTAATTAATTAATAAATTAATTAATTAACATTTTTATTTATAGCCTACAGGTCTTTTGTATAGATAGCATGGCTTCAGATTTTATAGCTTTATGGGACGCCACTGTATGCAAACATGTGTCTCTGCATCTCTATGTATTTCTTATACTTTTTCTTTGGTTTCTTTCTTGTTTTGTTATTTTGTTCTATTCCAATTGAGGTTGATTTTATTTTGTTACCCAGGAGGGGAAAAGGGGTCCTAAGAGCAGGCAATAGAGTCAAAGACATCCCTACCTCTACTGTTAGAAGTCCCACAGCAAGCTAACATTCTTAACACATATGCAGAGACCTAGTATTAATATGGTTATAATTTCTCCACTGTCTACATTGAATAATTTCTCCTTATCAATGAGATGGCACCATGTAGTCTGTTAAATATTTCCACCTACTTTCTTTCTCGCTTTACAATGGAAGGTCATGTTTTAATCTTAATGTGTTTTCAGTTTTTTAAATACATTGTTTAAGAATTCCAGACATGTGTATCTTGTCTTGGTCAAATCCATACTCCATTCCCTTTCTTCCAATTCTTCCCCTGTCCCTTAACCAGTTTCCAACACATTTCATGTAGTCAGTCTCTCTCTCTCTCTCTCTCTCTCTCTCTCACTCACTCACTCTCTTTCTCTCCCAGATAGTGATGGGAGGTCAAGAGAGAGAGAGAGAGAGAGAGAGAGAGAGAGAGAGAGAGCAATAGCAATAGACATAGAGAGATGGCCACTGAATTCATTTAGGGCTTCCTGAATGTGGATGGATGTAGGACCATCTGCTGGAGTGTGAGTAGAACTTGAGTGATGTCATCCCTGAAGAAAGCTGTCTCTCGATGCCTCTGCAGCCAGTAATTTCCAGTAGTCAAGTCTTTGTGAATTGCTGTCTACTCCAAGTGGATGGTTTTTTTTTCTGAACAGGGTCATCTTTATAATAATATCAAATACATACTTTGACTAAGGAGATATAATGCATAAAACATTTTGAGCAGATTTTGAGGGAAATTAAAGAGACTTTTGGTTTAGATTTCATTTAATCCCTGATAACCCTAAAATAATTTATCACCATTGATGTTTGATTCAGCTATAATTCGTCAAAGCTTGAGAGTGCTTCTAACTCTGATTATTTTTTTTTTAACTGTAAATCTTTTCTCATCTCCCACCCCTGCTCCTGAAAGCCTGGCGACTTCTTCCTTCCAAGGTGTGTTCTCACCTAAGCTGATTCTGTTGACTCTGAAAGATCCTCTGTAGAGTCAAAGGTTCTTCATCCTCTAGTATCCTCCAAAGAACAATGACATCTATTATCTGTGGGGTGGCTGTTCTTCCCTGATTTACACTGCACAGTGCTTTCTCCCACAACAGTTGGGTGAGTCTCAGTAATTAATAAAAACATCTGTGAAGTTATAGGCTTCTGGAGCTACAAGATGGATGTAGCTTCTGCCTGAGGATGCCTCTTCTGGACCATAATTTCAAAGTGGGATATTGATGTGAAAATCAATGTCAGAAAAACACACATAGGAAAAATATATCAGGAATTTGGGAAAAAATGCAATTTCCAGACTTTGTGTCAAGCACAGACACAATCCTGTGTGGTCTGTTCCCATCATTAGCCTGGAAGTGACATTAAAAACTGAACATGTTGTGAGATGCTTAAACAACTTTTTGACTAGCTAACTACAGAAGAGCTCATTTTCACAGCTTTTCATTTGTGACAATTTAGCTTCAATAGTCTGGAGAAAATCTCTACCTGTCAACCACCCCTGTGTGCTGCTGTAAACCATGCTGGGGTCAGACACAATGAGAAATTAACAATCCTTTAGCCAGACAAGACTTGTTCATGGAGTATCTATCTGGAATCTGGGGGTTTTAAGTAATACACAGCCTCTGTTCTACTGGGGTGCCCTATCAGATACTGGGGACATGAAAGGCAGCCACAAAAACATGCTAAGATGCCTACATGAGAGATGCGGTTAGGGTCTGTGAGCTGGGAAGCAATCCTAGAGATCTACTTTGCCAACTCTTGGAGGATGGTAAGGGCTTGTAAAGAATTCTAATCCAGGAAAATAGTAAGCAGAACCACAGAGGTGAAACTTCATGCTTTCATATAGTCTGGTGGTTCTCATCCTTCCTAATGCTTTGACCCGTTAATACAGTTCCTCATGTTGTAATGACCCCCAACCTTAAAATTATTTTTATTGGTACCTCATAACTGTAATGTTGCTAATGTTATGAATCATAGTATAAGTATCTGTGTTTCTCATGCATCTTAGGTGAGACCTTTTGAAGGGGTCGCAGCCCACAGAGTGAGAACCAGTGATGAGATGTCCTGTGAAAGGAAGAGCAATACAGTCAGGCTGGGATGACTCCAGAGAATTTAGCACACTCAGCTGCAGTATCTGATAGTCAGTATCAGGCATTTGTGAGTGGCATATTTTTCTTTTATGGGTTTGAGAATTTCTATAAGCCTTCCCACACACACACACACACACACACTAAACTTCTTATGTTGTATTAGAATCAGTTAAAAACAAAATAGCTACAGGTATGTTTTCTTGTGAAAAAAATCTCGAGAAGAATGGCACAGAATTCTGGTTAAATTTATATCTGTTTTTATTAAACCTATCAATGATATTTATATCGTTTTAACCCTAACAAGTGTACATATTTAATGAACGTATTAGTTTGAAATTTAGATAAATAATAAACATTTGATAAATATCAACACAGACTTAACAAGTTAGAACGATGACCTGGGACAATGGAGTATTAGAAATGTAGTTCTTGATCTACCCAGCAGCCAGCTGGGAGGAGGCAGCTTATACAGGTGAGACCAGCCCTGCAGATAGGAGGATCCTGTCCAGAGACCTCTAGCAGGAGCCTTCCAGACAGGGAACATCCTCTGTCATAGCGCACCATCTCCAAGTGGCTCAGGAAGCCAGCTATACATCCAGCTGCATGGAGGAGACAGCCAGCACAGCCTGCATCCAGAGTTGATCAGGGCCACAGAGCTACATACCCAGATACAACTACAAGAGAGTAGGTCTTGGCCGCCATCCTTGCTCCTGTGACTATGTAACAGATTGGTAGGCAGGGATCACCAGAATAGAGGGTCGTGTAGGACACATTCCACCAGGACTCTACCTGCAACCAGGAATTCAACAGCACCACAGCAATTTGTGCCAGGGGTAAGCAGGTCACCCAGGGTTGCTGAGATAGGCCTGCAGGCACACAGGAAGGGCAAGCACCAGCCAGTGACAGCAGGGCCAACTAACACAGAGATAACCAGATGGCAAAAGGCAAATGTTGCTAACAATAATCAAGGCAATATAGCACCATCTAAACCCAATTCTCCCACAACAGCAAGTCGTGGGAGATACCCCAACACACCAGGAAAGCAAAATTTGGAATTAAAATCACAGGCCATGAAGCTGATGAAGGGCTTCAGGGAGGGCTTCAAGAAGGACATAAATAACTCCCTTAAAGAAATACAGGAAAACACAAGTAAACAAGGAGAAGCCCTTGAAGAACTAAGGGAAAATACAACAAAACAGGTGAATGAATTAAACAAAGCTATCCAGGATATAAAGAAGGATATAGAAACAATAATGAAATCACAAAGGGAAACAACTCGAGACATAGAAAACCTAGGAAAGGAGTCAGGAGTCATGGATCCAAGCATCAACAACAGAATACAAGAGATAGAAGAGAGAATCTCAGATGCAGAAGATACCATAGAAAGCATTGATACAATAGTCAAAGAAAATGAAAAATGAAAAAAGCTCCTGACCCCAACCATCCAGGAAATCCAGGACAAACTGAGAAGACCAAACCTAAGGATTATAGGTACAGAAGAGAGTGAAGATTTCCAACTTAAAGGGCCAGTAAATGTCTTCAACAAAATTATAGAAGAAAACTTCCCTAACCTAAAGAAAGAGATGCCCATGAACATACAAGAAGCCTACAGAACTCCAAATAGATTTGACTAGAAAAGAAATTCTTCCCATCACATAATAATTAAAACACCAAATGTACTAAACAAAGAAAGAATATTAAAAGCAGTAAGGGTGACATATAAAGTAACATATAAAGTAACATATAAAGGTAGACCTATCAGAATTACCCCGGACTTCTCACCAGAGACTATGAAAGCCAGAAGAACCCAGGCTAATGTCATGAAGACCCAAGGGAACACAAATGCCAACCCAGACTACTATATCCAGCAAATCTCTTAATTAACATAAATGGAGAAACCAAGTTATCTCCTGATAAAAACAAATTTACACAGTATCTTTCACAAATCCAGCCCTTCAAAGGATAATGAATGGAAAACACCAACAAAAAGAGGGAAACTGCACACTAGAAAAAGCAAGAAATTAATCTTCTTTCAACAAACCAGAAAGAAGATAACCACACAAACATAAAAATTACATCAAAAATAGCAGGAAGCAACAATCACTATTCCTTAAATCTCTTAACATCAATGGACTCAATTCCCCCAATCAAAAGATAGACTAACAGACTGGATTCAGAAACAAGACCCAACATTTTGCTGCATACAGGAAATGCATCTCAGTGTCAAAGACAAACACTACCTCAGAGTAAAAGGCTAGAAAACAGTTTTCCAAGCAAATGGTCCAAACAAGCTGGAGTAGACATTCTAATATCCAATAAAATAGACTTTCAACCAAAAGCCATCAAAAAAGACACAGAAGGACACTTTTTACTGATCAAAGGAAAAATCTACCAGGAAGAACTCTCAATTTTGAACATCTATACCCAAAAAACAAGGTCACCCTCATTCAAAAAAAAAAAAAAACAAACTAAAGCTTAAAGCACACATAGCACCCCACACAATAATTGTGGGGGACTTCAACACCGCACTATCCTCAATGGACATATCAGGGAAACACAAGCTAAACAGAGACACAGTGAAACAGAAGTTTTGGACCAAATAGATTAATAGATATCTATAGAACATTTCATCCTAAATCAGAAGAATATACCTCCTTCTCAGCACCTCATGGTACCTTCTTCAAAATTGACCATATAATCAGCCACAAAACAGATATCAACAAATATAAGAAGACTGAACTAATTCCATGCCTCCTATCATATCACTGTGGAATAAGGGTGGTTTTCAATAGAAACAAAAACAACAGAAAGCCCACATACACATGGAAGCTGAACAATGCTCTACTCAATGATACCTTGATCAAGGAAGAAATAAGGAAAGAAATCAAAACCTTTTTAGAATTTAATGAAAATGAAGGCACAACGTATCCAAATTTATGGGACACAATGAAAGCTGAGAAGAAAACTCATAGCTCTGAGTGCCTACAAAAAGAAGCTAGAAAGAGCATACACTTCCAGTTTAACAGCACACCTGAAAGCTTTAGAACAGAAAGAAGCTAATATACCCAAGAGGAGTAGAAGGTAGGAAATCATCAAATGCAGAAAAGAAATCAACCAAGTTGAAACAAAAAGAACTATACAAAGAATCAACAAAACCCGGAGTTTTTTTGTTTTTTTTTTAGAAAATTAACAAAATAGATAAACCTTTAGCCAGACTAATCAGAGGGCACAGAGACAGTATCCAAATTAACAAAATCAGAAATGAAAAGGGAGAAATAACAACAGAAACTGAGGAAATTAAAAAAAAATTATCATATCCTACTACAAAAACCTCTACTCAACAGAACTGAAAAATTTGGAGGAAATGGACAATTTCCTAGACAGATACCAACTACCAAATTTAATCAGGATCAGATAGACTATCTAAATGGTCCCATAACCCCTAAAGAAATAGAAGTGGTCTTTGACAGTCTCCCAACCAAAAAATGCACAGGACCTGATGGTTTTAGTACAAAATTCTTCAAAGGAGACCTAATACCAATACTCTTCAAACTATTCCACAAAATAGAAACAGAAGGACCACTACCCAACTTGTTCTATGAAGCCACAATTTCACTGATAACAAAACCACACAAAGATCCAATAAAAAAAGAGAGCCTTAGACCAATTTCCCTTATGAATATCGATGCAAAAATACTCAATAAAATTCTTGCCAACTGAATCCAAGAATACATCAAAATGATCATTCACCACAATCGAGTGGTCTTCATCCCAGGGATGTAGGGATGGTCCAATATACAGAAATCCATCAATGTAATCCACTACATAAACAAACTCAAAGAAAAAAAAAACACATGTTCATTTCATTAGATGCCAAAAAAGCATTTGACAAAATTCAGCATCCTTTCATGTTAAAGATCTTGGAAAGAACAGGAATTCAAGGCCCATTCTTAGACATAATAAAAGCAACATACATCAAACCAGTAGCCAACCTCAAACTAAATGGAGAGAACCGTGAAGCAACCTCACTAAAATTAGGGACTAGGCAAGGCTACCCTCTCTCAATATATATTCAATATAGTACTTGAAGCTCTAGCTAGAGCAATTAGACAACATAAGAAGGTCACAGGGATATAAATTGGAAAGGAAGAAGTCAAATTATCACTATCTGCAGATCATATGATAGTATACTTAACTGACAAATAAAACTCTACCAGAGAACTTCTACAGCTGATAAACAATTTCAGCAAAGTGGATGGATATAAAATTAATTCAAGAAATTCAGTAGCCTTCCTATACTCAAAGGATAAACAGGCTGAGAAAGAAATTAGGGAAATGACACCCTTCACAATAGCCACAAACAATATAAGGTATCTTGGTGTGACTCTAACCAAACAAGTGAAAGATCTCTATGACAGGAACTTCAAGTCTTTGAAGAAAGAAATCCAAGAAGACCTCAGAAGATGGAAAAATCTTCCATGCTTTTGGATTGGCAGGATTAATATAGTAAAAATTGCCATCTTGCCAAAAGCAATGTACAGATTCAATGCAATCCCCATCAAAATCCCAACTCAATTCTTCATAGAGTTAGAAAGCATAATTCTCAAATTGTGGAATAACAAAAATTCTCAAATTGTGGAATAACAAATATCTGGAATAACAAAAAACCCAGGATAGCTAAAACTATCCTCAACAGTAAAAGAACTTCTGGGGGAATAAGTATCCCTGACCTCAAGCAGTACTACAGAGCAATTGTGTTAAAAAAAAAAAAACCTGTATGATATGAAATGATATGAGTGACAGGCAAGTAGATCAATGGAATAGAATTGAAGACACAGAAATTAACCCACACACCTATGGTCACTTGATTTTGACAAAGGGGCTATAACCAGTGGAAAAAAGATAGCCTTTTCAACAAATGGTGCTCGTTCAACAGAAGGTCAGCATGCAAAAGAATGCAAGTTGATCCATTCTTATCTCCTTGTACTAAGCTCAAGTCCAAGTGGATCAAGGACCTCCACATAAAACAAGACACACTAAAACTAATAGAAAAGAAAGTAGGGAAGACCCTTGAGGACATGGGCACAGGGGAAAGTTTCCTGAACAAAGCACCAATAACTTATGCTCTAAGATCAAGAATTGACAAATGGGACCTCAGAAAATTACTAAGTTTCTGTAAGCCAAAGGACATTGTCAAAAGAACAAAATGGCAACCAACAAATTGAGAAACGATCTTTACCAACCCTATATCTGACAGAGGGCTTATATCCAAGATATACAAAGAAATCAAGAAGGTAGACTGCAGAGAGTCAAATAACCCCCTTAAAAATGGGGTACAAAGCTAAACAAAGAATTTTTACCTGAGGAATGTTGAATGGCTGAGAAGCACCTAAAGAAATGTTCAACATCCTTTGTCATTAGGGAAATGCAAATCAAAACAACCCTGAGATTTCACCTCACACCAGTCAAAATGGCTAAGATCAAAAAAACTCAGGAGAAAACAGGTGCTGGCCAAGATGTGGAGAAAGAGGAACAGTCCTCCCCTGCTGGTGGGGTTGCAAGCTGGTACAACCACTCTGGAAATCAGTCTGGTGGTTCCTTAGAAAACTGGGCATGATACTACCAGAGGACCCCGCTGTACCACTCCTGGGCATATACCCAGAGGATTCCCCAGCATGTAATAAGGATACACGGTCCACTATGTTCATAGCAGCCCTATTTTTAATAGCCAGAAGCTGGAAAGACCCCAGATGTGCCTCAACGGAGGAATGGATACAGAAAATGTGGTATATATATACACAATGGAGTACTATTCAGCCATTTAAAACAAAGAATTTATGTAATTCAAATGGATGGAACTGGAGAATATCATCCTAAGTGAGATAACCCAATCACAAAAGAACACTCATGGTATGCACTCACTGATAAGTGTATATTAGCCTAGAAGCTTGGAATACCCAAGACACAATTCACATATCAAATAAAGCCCAAGAAGAAGGAAGGAGAGGCCCCTGGTCCTAGAAAGGCTCAGTGCAACAGTGTAGGAGAATACCAGAACAGGGAAGCGGAAAGGAATGGATTGGGGAACGGGGGAGGGAAGAGGGCTATGGGACTTTCGGGTAGGGGGGGATCCAGGAAAGTGGAAATTATTTGAAATGTAAATAAAGAATACATCAAATAATAATAATAAATAATAATAATAATAAAAGAAAGTAATGTAGTGTTCTCATTTATCCTCCATTCTTCCTCTTTGCGGACATCATTGAAACAGAACCAATATGATTAGTTCTTGAGCTACACACATGATCTAATCTTAGTTTCTTTTATCATGAAAATGGAACTTATTCTTATCCTACATGTCAGAAATCACAACATCAGACAACCTGACTAACCTGTGCATGAGTTGAGGAGAGACAGGAGAGTCTATAAGCATTGCATCATCTTAAGTGTGTAGCTCTGGAGTTCACTGGACCAGAGGGGCTTTCTCTTTGATTGCAGACACAAGATGTAGCTCACAACAGGAATCACAAATTCTTAGTCCGGATTTTTGTCATGTGTCTTCAAAACTGGCCTAAGACTCAAATAAAACAACAGGAAGAAGTTCCTTAAGAGCATTAAAGATATGATGAGGTGTCTCTCAAGTTTCTTCATATGAGGGGAGGTGTGATGGACTGGGAGGGATATAAAGTGAATAAATTTCTTTTAAAAAAGGACATCAGGTAAAGTAATCCTGGGTCACTAGTACAAGTTTTCCAGTTTCTATGTGACTTCAACGGTCAACAGTTTTATACATAACAGCACGTGTGGTCCCCAATCATAGCACAGGTAGCTCAGCTCTATGAGTCAACTTCTCTCTCCCTCTACTAACACAAAAACCACATCTCAATGCCCATTGTGCAAAGTGTGTCCCTAAAACATGAGTCTATTCTGATGTAGTGTTAATAATGAACAAAATGAATAGTGCTGTGTAGGATAATAACACTGGAATTCCCCAAAGCCAAGCACTTCCCATGCTACTGCTAAGAAACCAGACTATATCAACACTGAAAGTGTTGCAAGGTTGAGCTGAGCGTGTTTAAGAGGCTCCTCAAGGTTTCTTGCTATTTTCAAACTTAAAAATAACAGTTTTGCTCCCTAGACCTTTCTAGCTTTGTAAGAGACTGTTTTTTTTTTCCTACAGTCTTTTCATCTTTTCAGATCAGACTGGTAAATCTGCTGACAGTTAAACACCTGTGCTGTGTAGTGTGCCGCAGAGTCAATGAGAACATTTCCAGATTGGCCGCGCGTCCTCATTAAAACTAACGAGAGCTTTACGGTTAATTCCCCAGTGCCAGGATGAATATTGCTCCCTAGCGTTCAATAGCCCTTAATTTTTTCTCATTTCTTACCTGTTGTGCCAACTGCTAATAATTGGATAATGCCATCTGCTCAGGATACTTACCTACATGAGAAAGAAAAGGCGGTTTCTCACATACGGACTCTCATCTCAGGCAAATCCCCTGGATGGAGTGTATACAATATTTAGCATTCTTCTTGAAGAAGCTCTCTATTCCAACTGCCATGTTCCCTTAGTCTTTAAAGTTTTTACATCTAAAAACCACCAACCAAAGAGCATAGATAGTTTGGTCCAAGCCCTACCCGCATTCCCCGCCCCTGGCATGCAGCAGAGAGCTGCCTTGTTTGGTTTCAGTGGGAGAGGATGCACCTAACCCTGTAGAGACTTGATACCCCAGGGACGAGGGATGCTGCGGGGTGAGCTGGAGGTGAATGGGAGAGCATATTACCCACCCCAGACAAAGCAGGGTGAGGAACTCTGGGAGAGAAGACCAGGAAGAGAGGCAACACTTTGAATGTAAAGAAGTAAGGTAATTTAATAATAATTTTTTAAAAAGTCTTTGGGAGTAAGATGGGATGTATATGGAGAGGGACAGACAGACAGGCTCTCTAGAGGGTATACTAAAGCTGAAGTCAGTCTCAAGAGCAGCAGTCCACTTTTATTTTGATAAAGGTTTTGTTTTGTGGTTGGCCTGACATTTTCATCTTTCATAAGCAGGAAAAATCATGCCCAGTAAACTGTAATCTCAGGACTGTTTCTACTGTTTCATTAGAGCTGAGGTGGAGATTGGGTACAGGGATACTTGGTGCTGTGCTATGCTGTCCTAAATAGCAACATGAGTTTAAAATTGAATACATTCCAACTGACGTCTCTACAGCACTTTGTAGGATTGGAGATTACCTAGGAGAGCAAAGCTACGTCTCAGAAAAGAAACTCCTGAAGGACTCAGAGACCCAGAACCTCAGAATGAAGTCTTCAGGCACATTGGGAACTCAAGGGTTCTGAGCTGAGCCATGAGGCCTCACCCCATCCTTAGTGACAGCTAGAGGGTTAGCAGGAAGTCTGTAGGTCTGCTGCTGAAAGGCAGAAGTTTAGCAGGACTGGGAGAGTTCAGGCAAAGTTTCTGGCCAACAAAGTGACTTCAGAGCCTCAAGATCCTGGAACTGAAATCATCTAGATGATGGTGCCCATGTAGAATTCTGAGATTTTAATATCCCAGACGAAAAATAAGGGGAACCTTGAGATTATTGCTGCTTTTCTGTCTGCTTCCTTACTTTGCAATTCATCATGAAAGCACATTACATATGAGTAGTGTCTACTACATGACTTTATTTTTGTAAAATATCAGCGATGTTTGTCATCCTGTTCACTAAGGTAAGGAATTGGTTTGGGATCTAATTAATGAAGCCATGGATAATAATAATAATAATAATAAAAGACGCCACCTGGTAAATGTTGACAAAGAATGTGGAAGTCAGAAATTATAGAATGACGTTTCTCATGATCAGAGACTAAATGAGATTGCAATGGCTTGCAATTAATCCCCACACAAAGCTTTCCACTACACAAGTTATTTAGCATTACAATAAAAGAACTAAAATTTAGTTAAATAATTTGGTAGATTCCAAATATATCTTGAAAAAAGAAAAATTAATGAGTCAGGGATCCTAGAATGTTATTAATAGGATAAAATTATGTATAAAGCCCATAATGCTCTACCACAACTCATTACAATGACGAAGTCCTTCAGAGAAAATATTCAAATCATTCCAGTCATCATCCTAAAGGAAGCCTCATAAACGTGCAATTATTTATAAGAATGCTGGGACCATTCCATAACAGTCAGTCTAACAATGCTGCCTTTTATCTCAGTACATAAGTTACAAGTATAGGACTTAAATACATATTTGAAGAGTGGTATCTTCTGTGGTTACATACTAAACAATTTAATTTCAGTATGGATAAGATATAAGGTTTATTTTCAATATGAACAATGTGCTCTACATGATCTGTAGGTTTTAAGCAATTCAACTAAAAGCCCACAGCATGTGAATGGGGATACTGACAAATGTAAAATGTGTTTCCAAAGCTTTTATGAAAAGTACAGAGTGAACAATGTTACAGAGAATTAAAAAGAAACAGTAAAACTCATGTGCTCAGTTTGGGAAGCATTGCCACTGATCAGTAGATGACTGATATAGAACAGGGGGGGAATCAAACCTGTGAAATCAAATAGACAGTTCATAATTAGACCATATAGATTTGAGGTTTTGCAAAACTGACACTCTGTTGCGGTGGAAACCAGTGTCTTTCTAAATTAATTCTACTGAGTTAAACATATACGAACATGTAAAACATTCATTTCTGTATTCATCAGCCATCGGGGAAGTGTAAAACGATACATTGTTAACACACATAAATGGCAAAGGCAAAAGCTTTGCGTTCCCTGTTAGCCAGCCTTTAGTCTCAGTAACAGAACACCTTAAGGGAGAAAGCACTGATTTATTACTGTTGATGTTGTAGTAAATCTCCAACCCCAATAAGCCCATGCAAAAAAACCACACAACTCAGTTATAATATTTATAAGCTGCATGCCTAGATTGGGTAGATACACCACTACACTACTCTATTCTCCAGCTATGAAATTTCTCGCTACTTGTGGTTCCTCCAGGCCACATAGTTTTACTCCATCTTCCTCTCACCTCTTCTTCCTCACCTTCTTCTCTCTCCTTAGTTTCATCTCTCCTCTCTCACCCTCTCTAAAATTCCCAGCCCCATCTTTACTTTCCACTACCCAATCACAGACTCAAGCCTTTATTTGACCAGTTAAAATGGAGAGAAGGTTCACCTGAAATCACCCAAATACATGATCTACTCCTTCTTGGGGCAGCCCCTCTTAAGGAAGCAGAATTAGCATCAAAATGAAAACAGCACCAGGGTAATTCATAACATATTGATATATTTATTTTTTTACTTTGTTTGAAAGGATGTCTTTTTATATATATAATTTAGATCAACCTCAAGTTCATAATCCTCCAGCCTCTAACTCCCAAAGTGCTGGATTTGGGGCATTCTGGGGTTTCCCAGGGTTTACATCCTTGGTCTCCTAGATTTATGGCTTTGGCTTGAGTGAAGCAGAAAATCTTATCTTTAGGAGGGGAGAAAGCAATTGCCAGAAAGGGGATGAAGGTAGGCAGACAGAGAGGGAGGAAGACCACGAAAAACAGATATACTTCAGAGTCCCCAGCTCCTAAATTTGGGGACCAAGCCTTAAATATGAGCTGCTGGGAGAACCAAACTGTTCTGTATCCCAGCTGTTGGCAAGTTGTCTGCAGATAAAAAATTGTATTAATGCTATCAAGCCAAGGGTGAGCAAATGTACCTTCTGTTACATAATTCACTGTGATAGAGTCTGCGTGGTGCTCACTACATACAATAGGAATACTTGCTACCTATAGCCATCGTAATTCTAGAACTTCACAAATACCTGTTCATAAGAATATGAATGAATACCTCATTTCCACAGTATTGCCATGAACAGTATATATATATATATATATATATATATATATATATATATATATATATATATATATATATTTGGTAACACAGAGAAAGGACAGATAAGAGTGATTTGCTGAATGAGAGGAGGAAGAGCATGCTATAAAATCCATATGGTTATCTGTCTATATGGACCTAACCATGGCCAAGGAGTTTCTGTGGCTCCATACTTTGGTGTCCCTAGAGAGCTTTGTAAAATCTATTTCATGTATATTCTCTAAGCACCATGTTTCTGGTCCTCTTCAATCTTGGATTCCTGTTTGACCTCATCTGTCGTTGCTACTTTGTGATCTTTTGGGGTTTGTTCATTTTTCCATCTATTTCTATATGAGATTTTCACCTTTAGTGGTGGCATTATCTATGAATTAGAATTTATCATAATCAAAGGGATTTTAAATAGTTTTTGGTAATGAAATTTATTGGTTTTGATATGTCAAGCTGGGTTGTTAATTAGTATTTTCTTTAAAACAGAGTGTCTGGGTCTCTTTTATTGTGGTTATGGTATTGGCTATGCAAGCAAAGGGACTTGGGTTCAGATCATGGGAAACCTGGCACCCTTTTCTGTCCTCTGCAGACACTAGGCATCTATAGGGCATACTTACATGCCTGCAGGCTCATACATACACATAAAAAAGGAAATACTAATTTTTTTTAAAAAAATGGGCAGTCTTTAAATTTAGTTATTTTTAGTTTTGGTGCTGGGAATTTAGCTTGAGTTTTACTCAGGACCTCATACACACTAAGAAAGCACTCTAATACTGAGATGAATCCCCGATCACTAAAGCAAAAAGCAGCAAGAACATTAAAATCCAAACAGCTTCATGGTGCTGAGAGATGAAGTCACATGTATTGAGGAAGTTCACAAGAGAGGAGGGAATACCGGGAAACGAAAATACACTGGAGGAGCAACTTCTAAAATAATTCAAAAGAAAAATGATGAAATTCATAAGTTCATGGCAGAAGAGGCCCAAGATGCTACAGCAATAACACAGGATGGAAATGCCCCCGAAGAGGACCATGATTTAAAGGGAATCAAAGGCAGGCACAGATGCAGGGATCTCATGAGAAAATCTGAAATATAAAGAGAGCAGCAGCACTGTGTGTGACATGGTGAATGACACTTGTGACAATGTCAATCAGGAGGACAAAATAAAGAAGATTTCAGAAGCACCCAGACTGAATTCATACAAATTGAACTGCTATAAGAAACTTTGAATCAGAATTCAGGAGGAGCCTAGCGACACATCGACACAGAGAGAACATAGGAGGTCAAGAGACTCTGAGGCTACCTAACTACAGAAGATAGTTTCTACATTCAAATTGTTTAAGATATCATACATATGCTTATTCATGCATTTCTGGGCTCTGTGTTTGTATAGTAAGACCTCTAATGTCAGTAGCATAGAGCTCAGGAAGAGAAAAATTGAAATACATTCTATTTTTTTTCAAATGCCTTTATTGATATCTGAAAGCAAAGAGTAAGAGGCTAAAGCCATTGCACACAAACCCTCATCTACCCTGGCAGCTGCAGCAATGATCCCCTCAACCTGGCTTACACACAACAGACTTTCATGTCTGAGTTCTGGAGATGAGAAAAGTCGTGATCAAAAACCCATCTATTGTTGTAGGTAAAGTTGGCTCTTAGGTTAAATGGACTCCACTTAGGGCTTTACTCTCATTGTGGAAGTGCTGAGGGAATACCTGCTCTGTGTTTCTGAGGAATTTAACCTTATACATGAGGGTTTAGGAAAGGAACTTTGTTTATGGCCTTCCTACTGGCTTCAAGTGGAATATTTATTTTTTGGCTATAGAAATTAATTTTAAAAAGGATGAAGACTTATCCTTACTAAACAATACCATTAAAGATGGAATTTATGTGTTACCAGCAATATCCAGGTTATGCTAATTATTCATACATCTTTTTTAATTTTTTTATTATTTTTTACACTCCATATTTTATTCCCCACCACCACCCGTCCACCCTCTGACTGTTGTACATCTCATACCTCCTCCCCTCCCCCTGTTCCAACCCCTCACCCCACCTGACCTCTGAACTCCCTAGGGCTTCCAAGTCTCTTAAGATTTAGGTACATCATTGCTGAATGAACACAGACCTGACAGTCCTCTACTGTATGCGTGTTGGGGGCCTCATATCAGCTGGTATATGCTGCCTGTTTGGTGGTCCAGTGTTTGAGAGATCTTGGGGTTCCTGATTTAATGAGACTGCTGTCCTCCTGTTGGATTGCCCTTATACATTTCAAATACTTCCTTTCTCAGGCATGCGCTATCACACTGGAACTGTCGCCTAGTTTTCATTATCAAACATTTGGTTAGGGGTTATTTATTGTGATCCATCATCCCAGACTATGAAAGGATTTATATTACAGGTGGGTCTGTTCATGGATGAGGACAGAAATGGGAAGTTAAAACTTAAGAAGGGCTTGTGTGATAATCTTTATGTTGATGAGTTCTAATTCCAGAAATTGGCTCTCCTAATTAAGAACCTCTTTCTCCTTCCCCTCCTTCATCTTTCTCAGCCTTTTCTTCATCAGGAAGTTAGAGAGAAACACAAATTTATATTCAAAGTATTTATGCATAGATATGTGAGTCCTGAGGGGGCTAGACGAAGGATAAGGCTGAAGCTGCTGGTTGGTGGGTGGACAGGAACAAAGATTGGGTTAAAGGTTCCTTCTCTGTGTCTGGACTCTCATCGTGCTATTACAGTATCATGTTCTTCACAGGGTATTGTTTTGCCCTTCTTTAATAATTAGAAAACTATTTCTCCAATTATCCAGTGACTTTCATTGAGTATGTTCTGGAGAAATCATTTGAACACTTATTAAATGGTGAATGTTGGTGGTTTGTGTGTTCAAGCCTCAATCAGGGTGATAGCGTTGGTCCATCCTTCCCTATAGCGTTGATATACAAGTCACCTTGAGGTTTCTGATTTTCATTCGGCTGAACATAGGTCATTAAAATGTATGTAAATAGATTTCAGATACAAGGCCTCTGAAAGAGGTTAACAGTGACATTTCTTTTAAGAAATGTTCTTAGAAGAAACAGGCTCACCTCTTCTAAGGATGATCACCATCTGGGTTCTGAGGCAATAAATCATTCAGTGTTATGCCTTAACAATGCGATGCTTTCTCTGTATGATAATCCAGTGGCTACCACTGACCCTCCAATCATACTCTAAACTGGATGATCTTGTAACTCTCAGCCACTCTTATTCCTAAAATTATTTCCATAAGAAGGGTTGTGAATATTTCATTCAATACCCTGTTTTGTTCCTGTTCTTCATAGCCATTGTGTGAATCTAGAGAGAATAGAGACATTCCATTGTAGGTGCATCAGACTCTTACTGTGAGCCCCAATCAAAAGGCAGCCAGTTGTTCTTTTTCTTTGAACATGGGTGTCAGTGATATGTTTAGAAATAAGACAAAGTATTAAAATATTCAGTGATGAATTTATATATCCATATACATATGAGATCTTCCTATTCACTTCCATGAACACTGCATTCTCTCACTTAAGTTTCCTGATTCATGGACTCACCCAACTATAATTTTCTGGTAGAGCCTGATAAAACTTAGATAATTACTGAAGCTGTCTTCCTGGGAACTTTTAGAAAGAGAAGGAGAAGAGTAAAACTCACATTGAAAAGGAGTATTAATTTTAATGGGACACTTGGGGAATAGGAGATTCCTGCCTTAGTTAGCCCAAGCAAGGCCCTTGTGGCTTAGAACAGCTGATGCATTTCCCTGTCGGAATTTAATTACCACTGGTATCTACCACTCTAAGAGGTGTTTAGTATCTATCCCATTGGAACTAAATCATGTGGCTGTGTGGTCTCATGTTTGTTTGAGGAAGTTATGCAACAGCAAGTAGTACCCAGAGATACTGCCTGCTGCTTCCGTCATGGCTGAAACTGTTTTGATGCTCAGTAATATCACAGAACTCATTTGATATTCATAAATCCTCAGGCAGGAATCAGAGTTTTATGAGGGGGTCAAAACCATTCTGTGCATGCTGCTGTTCGTTGCAAATGATTCCATTGCCAGCTGGAGCTTTATGCATATTTTTAATATCTGGACTAGATATTTAAAAATAAATTCTTTAATGGAGAAGGGGGATGGTTCACTTGCTAAAGTGCTTGTTACACAAGCATGAAGAGCTGTGTTTAATCCCCAGAACCCATACAAAAAAAGCCAGGCGTCTGTTCATAACACCATGCTGAGCAACTAGAGAAGGCCAAATCATCTGGTCTCTGCTGGCCAGCCTAGACACTGGCGAGTTCCTGACTAGCAACAAAGCATGCAAAAACCAACAACAGGCAGGCAGAGCCTGAGGACAACACCTCAGATCATCCTACAGCCCCTACGTCTCTATTCACACATGTACATATACAGATGTGTATACACACACACACATACACACACACACACACACACACACACACACGTGCATTCTGTGATGGGGTAGGAGAAAGTGGTTTTCATATTAATCACTTAATAACTTTATTTTCTCACTGTGTTTCTTGGTTTTAAACACTCAGCAAGTCTAAAGGAATCACTTAGTTTTACATATGCTATTTAGATTATACAAAGTATTTATCTATGAGTTAATTTGAATTTATATTAGTAAAGCTTTTCCTAGTTTTTTCCCCTATTTTGTATGATATGTATTCTACATATCATAGTTCACTATTTGAATGTTGAAATACAGATTCCAATTAGTCTTTACCCAAATAATTCCAATTCTACTTGTTTATCTTTAGTCACAATGTAGTTTTGATGCTTAAATACAAGGACAGCCAAGAGCAGGGTAGACCTACCTGGCAGCTCAGTAGCTCTCAACCTGAAGCATCTGTTAATTAAAGACTCTCTTTCAACACCCACACCCTCAATTATTTTCATTAACCTTCAGCTACGCTAATTAACACCCATAAAAGTGACAAGTTTTGTTGAAGAATAACCAGTAATATATTGGGATTTCGTGAATCCATGTATGCCATGCATGTGATATGTTTATGATTAAAGCTAAATGCTTAGGAGCCCTGGGTCAGCCTTGGGACATATTATAAGCAATAGACCAGCAAAAGGTTCTACTGAAGAAAAATTGCTGCCAGTGTGGGCTTGTTTAAGCTGGTCCACACAAGAACATCTTATAAAGGGAGAGACTTTTGGTGGCTTTCTTTAAGATGTCTAGAAAATTTACAAGAAACAGGACTTCCAGCTTGTACCATCCAACTAGTCCTCTACAGGTGACATTTCATAATCTCTGTAAGTGTGTGCATCTCTCTTCTTGTCTGTCTGTCTGTCTGTCTCTGTCTCTGTCTCTCTCTCTCTCTCTCTCTCTCTCTCTTTCTCTCTCCCCTCTTTTCCTCCCTCTCTCTATGTATCTTTTTCCCCTACTAGAAAATAAGACTCTTAACTGTAGATGTGCGAATTTTGATAAAGTTTTGAAATAATATAGATAGAAAATAATACAACTGAATTGTCTAATTTGTGTCTCTTAAATTACTTATTCTTTCCAGCAATAAATATCCATTAAAATACTGGTGAGAACTAAAGCTTAGCAAGTTCACTCCATGAATCTTTTGGAAATCCTGATGCTTACTTTGTAGGTATTTAAAAACAAAGGCATATTTTTGTTAGTAGGTATTGGTATAAGATTTAGAAAATTGATAATCAACAGATAAATTCAAATAGTCTTGATGTTGGTAACAGATTTAGTAATGCTTATCAAAAGGATGGTAAATGGCCGTTAAATAAACAACTATTCAAGGCAGCTTATAACTGGACACTTGTATATGTGATTATTTGCCTTTCTAGTAAACAGTACAACTACCCATAGACTTATTAGGTAGTAGTTTATTTAAGTTCTGAAGTGATATATCTAAGTTAGAATTCTTATATTTATTGAGAATGGAGTCTTCTCTCATATGATATCTGCCACCCACAGTCTTACCTCCCTACACAACTCCCAACCATGACACTTCCCATTCCTCCACATTCACTTCTCCTCTGTTTCCTTTGAGAGATGAACAGGCTTCCAAGAGACAACTATTAAACAGGACAAAAAAAAGATAAAAATAAGACAAAGCAAAAGCCATCATATTTAGGGTGGACAAGTCAACCCAGAAGAAGGAAGGAGTCCCAAGGGCAGGCAATGGAGCCAGAGACACACCCAATACCACTACCAGGAGTCCTGTAAGGTTAATAGCCTCAACATACATAGGGAGGGCCTGAAATAAACCCAGGCAGGTCCAATGCTTGCTATTTTAGTCTCTGTGAGCTCATATAAGCCCTACTGAGTTGATTCACTGGGACATGTTCTCCAGGTGTCCTCCATCCCCTCTGATGGCTAAAATCTTTCCTCCCTCTTTCCAACAAGGTTACCCAAGCACCAGGAGGGACTCAATAGAGACCTAAAATGTAGACTCCTCTCTGCATAATGTCTGTCTGTGGGTCTCTACACAGAAGAAGTTGCCATCTGCTGCCAGAGGAAGTTTCTCTGATGAGAGTATCCTCTGATGACAATACTCGTAGATCATATAAATAGAGCAGAATAATCATTAGGAATCATCTCATGGGCTGATTGATTTTTGGCCAGTGTCTTTGATCTCTGCTCAATCCAGTCTCTGGTTTCTGGACATCCAGCCATCATGGGCTCCCTCTTGTGGCATGGACCCACAAACTTGGTGCTGCCAATGTGCTAGCATATCTTGCAGGTATGATAGATTGAAGGTCAAAAGTTTTGTGGCTGGGTTGGCTGGTGTCCAGGTATGTCTTTCTATAGCACGCAGAGTACCTTCTTGCACTAAAGAGATTAGAACATAGGCAAATGTTTCATGAAGACATTAGCTCAACCTCTCAGCTCAATGATGTGTATGGTTGTTATCCACACAACGGAACCCAGCATTCTTCTTTCCTAGCATCAGGTTGGGTTGATTGGGGATCTCCATCAGACCCTCTTGGTCAATAACTCTACTGAATTCAACCCTGATTCACCCTGGAACCCTTGCCTGGCTACAAAAATAGCCAATTCAGACGTGGTATCCTCCATTTTAGACTCGGTATCCTCCATTTCTAGACTTCATTGGGGTCACCCTCATACATTCCTTGAACTCTTTCACATACCACTCTCATTCTCATCCCCACCCACTCCCCAGTCTATCCACGAAGTCTATTCAATATCGCCTTCTCGTGGATCTCCATGCATCTCCCCCTCTAGAAACTTCCTCTTGATCTAACATCTCTAGGTTTATGGATTGCAGTTTGATTATCACTACTTTAACAGCTGATGTCCACTTATAAGTGAATACATGCTATATTTGCATTTCTGGGTCTGTGTTTCCTCACTGAGGATTATTTTTTTAGTTGCATCCATTTGCCTGTAAATTTCATGATGTCATTGTTTTTAACCAATGGATAATACGTCACTGTATAAACATAACATATTTTCATTATCCATTCTTCTGTTGAGGGACATCAGAGTTGTTTTGAGTTTCTGGCTACTATTAAAATAGAGCTGCTTTCTCTGTGCCCTTTGGTCATTCTGGCTAAGGGTTTATCTATCTTGTTGATTTTCTCAAAGAACCAGCTCCTGGTATTGTTGATTTTTTGTATGGTTCTCTTTGTTTCTACTTGATTGATTTCGGCCCTGAGTTTGATGATTTCCTGCCTTCTACTCCTCCTGGGCGAAATAGCTTCTTTTTGTTCCAGGGCTTTCAGGTGTGTCATTAAGCTGGTAATGTATGCTCTCTCCATTTTCTTTTTGGAGGCACTCAGGGCTATGAGTTTTCCTCTTAGCACTGCTTTCATTGTGTCCCATAGATTTGGGTATGTTGTGTTTTCATTTTCATTGTGTTCTAAAAAGTCTTTAATTTCTTTCTTTATTTCTTCCTTGACCAAGGTATCATTGAGTAGAGTATTGTTCAGTTTCCACGTGTATGTGGGCTTTCTGTTGTTTCTGTTGCTATTGAAGACCACTTTTACTCCATAGTGATCAGATAGGAGGCATGGGATTAGTTCGATCTTCTTATATTTGTTGAGGTCTGTCTAGATGCTGGAAAGAACCCAGGTATCCCTCAACAGAAGAGTGGATGCAAAAAATGTGGTATATCTACACAATGGAGTACTATTCAGCCATTAGAAACAATGAATTCATGAAATTCTTAGGCAAATGGATGGAGCTAGAGAATATCATACTAAGTGAGGTAACCCAGACTCAAAAGGTGAATCATGGTATGCACTCACTAATAAGTGGATATTAACCTAGAAAACTGGAATACCCAAAACATAATCCACACATCAAATGAGGTACAAGAAGAAAGGAGGAGTGGCCCCTGGTTCTGGAAAGACTCAGTGAAACAGTATTCAGCAAAACCAGAACGGGGAAGTGGGAAGGGGTGGGTGGGAGGACAGGGGAAGAGAAGGGGGCTTGCGGGACTTTCGGGGAGTGGGGGGGCTAGAAAAGGGGAAATCATTTGAAATGTAAATAAATTATATCGAATAATAAAAAAAAATTAATTAAAAAAAAAAAATAAAAAATAAAAAAAAAATAAAATAGAGCTGCTATGAACGTAGTTGAACAAGTGTCCTTGTGGTAGAATGGAGTATCTTTTAGTTTCATTCCCAAAAGTGCTATAGTTGGGTCATCAGGTGGTTCAATTCAAATTATCTGAGGATTTGCTATATGGGTTTTCATATACACACCGGCTGCATAACTTTGTACTCCCAACTGGAATTAAGGAGTCTTCCCCTTGCTTCATGTCTTTGCCAGTATGAGCTGTAACTTGTGATATTGATCTTAGCCATTGTGAACTGTGTAAGGAGGAATCTCAGGGGTCCTGAACTGTATCTACCTGGTAGGTAAGGATGTTGAACATTTCATGTTTCTCAGCCCTTTGAGATTCCTCTGTTGAGAACTCTGTTTAAATCTATACTCCTTTCTTAATTGGATTTTTTATTTTTGATTACTAGTTTCTTGAGTTCTTTGTATATTTTGGATATTAGTCCTCTATCAGAAATGAAGCTGGTAAAAAAATATTTCCCACTCTGTAGGTTTTTTTTTCTGACTGATGGTGTCTTTTGCCTTATAGAAGGTTTTCAGTTTCCTGAGGTTTGATTTATTAACTTTTGATGTTAGTGTTTGTGCTCTTGGTATTCTATTCATGAAGTTTTCTTCTATATTTAAGGCTATTACCACTCTTCTATTTCTCTTCTATCAGAGTCAGTGTAGCTGGCTTTATGTTGAAGTCATTAATATTCTTGAACTTGAAGTTTATACAGGTAAGTATGCATCTCTTTGTATTCTTATACATAAAGACATCCAGCTTGACCAGTACCATTTGCTGAAGATATCTTTCCTGAGTGCATTTCTGCCTTCTTTATACAAAATCAGGTGTTCATAATAAGTAGATTTATGTCTGGGTCTTCACTTTAACAAATACATTTTGCTAGCTGTGTTAATTTCTAAACAATCAAAACATTGTTTGCTTTATGCTATGTGCTCTGTAATTCTGTAATGGCAAAAGGAGCTGTTAGTAAAGTTTGAGCAAGTCTTAAAAAACAATACTTGAAACATTTTGTGCAAGAATAAAAACTGAATTTTTGCCTTTCATCCATCAGTGATAGTGGATATTAATAATACAAATTCTTCTGAGGTATATTTATAACGATAAACTATGAAAACATGTTATTTACAAATGATTTTATATATTCAAGTATAGTAAATGTGATTCAGTTCTTTTTAAAGTTTATTTTTCATCTATATGTTTGTTAATTTCCATGTTTTAGAATAATTTGTTTTATAGATTAAAAAAATTCTTTCCCTAGTACTCTATAAATAACTAATTCAGTACTGGATTGACATTTTGAAATTATCTTATATTTCTAGCCTGTAAAATATTTTTACTGTAGCATTTCAGTATTTTAGCTATTGAACCTGGAACTGATTGAATGAAAGTTCCATGATGATCTAGAAAAACTCCCCCTATTAAAATAAGCTGATGATAAAATTTACTCATGTCCATAAAATACATTTGGGACTAACATTTTATTAAGTAATTAGGTATTGTAGTGTAGCCCATTAACATTTGAAATTACCAAGACTGATTAAACATGTTCCATCAACATTTCAAATCTAAAACAGATGCTACTTGGAGTAGGGCATGTGTTAATATTTATTTGCATTTCACAGATAAGGAGACCTTGACTCCTAGAGATAACCTTATTTGCTCTGGGGGCGGTGCATAGGACATGAAGTTCCAAAATATATTAGAGATATCATAACCTGAACGATGGAAAAACATGAAAGATTACAGATGAGTTGTCTCATTATTTAACTAAAGCCTCCTAAAGTTAATCCTAAAATACAACTATGTACAAACTTTGTGTGTAACTACCCTTCAGTTCATGTGTGTATGTATGTATGTATGTATGTATGTATGTATGTATAGATAGATAGACAGATAGAAGGAGAGATAGAAAGGCAGACAGACAGATGATTAAATAAGGCAGACAGACAGATTAGTTAGATAAATAGATACAGAACAGACAGTGCTATGAGGTCCTCAGAAGCACATTAATGGAAACAACATTCTTAAACAACACTAAGAAGAAAACTGCTAGTATCAGAGAACAAATATGAGCTCCAACTCAAAGAAAGTTCTGAATCATACAATCCTGTTGTATCTGAATTAAATCTGTATTTCACTTGTCTCTATGCTACATGAGGATAACATTTCCTATATACATGTTTTCATGCTAAATACAAACAGACAAAAACTTTCCTTACAAAGTTTTTGAGTTTAATAAGAAACCAGGTATGTTTGTTCAGCTGTAGCTTCTAGAAAACTACCAGAAACTAGAAATGGAAAGAAATAGAAGTCGATGAGGCACATATTTTTTTTTAATTTTTTTTATTCGATATAATTTATTTACATTTCAAATGATTTCCCGTTTTCTAGCCCCCCACTCCCCGAAAGTCTTGTAAGCCCCCTTCTCTTCCCCTGTCCTCCCACCCACCCCTTCCCACTTCCCCGTTCTGGTTTTGCCGAATACTGTTTCACTGAGTCTTTCCAGAACCAGGGGCCACTCCTCCTTTCTTCTTGTACCTCATTTGATGTGTGGATTATGTTTTGGGTATTCCAGTTTTCTCGGTTAATAACCAATTATTAGTGAGTGCATACCATGATTCACCTTTTGAGTCTGGGTTACCTCACTTAGTATGATGTTCTCTAGCTCCATCCATTTGCCTAAGAATTTCATGAATTCATTGTTTCTAATGGCTGAATAGTACTCCATTGTGTAGATATACCACATTTTTTGCATCCACTCTTCTGTTGAGGGGTACCTGGGTTCTTTCCAGCATCTGGCAATTATAAATAGGGCTGCTATGAACATAGTAGAGCATGTATCCTTATTACATGGTGGGGAATCCTCTGGGTATATGCCCAGGAGTGGTATAGCAGTATCTTCTGGAACTGAGGTGCCCAGTTTTTGGAGGAACCGCCAGACTGATTTCCAGAGTGGTTGTACCAATTTGCAACCTCACCAGCAGTGGAGGAGTGTTCCTCTTTCTCCACACCCTCTCCAACACCTGCTGTCTCCTGAATTTTTAATCTTAGCCATTCTGACTGGTGTAAGATGAAATCTTAGGGTTGTTTTGATTTGCATTTCCCTAATGACTAATGAAGTTGAGCATTTTTTAAGATGCTTCTCCGCCATCCGAAGTTCTTCAGGTGAGAATTCTTTGTTTAACTCTGTACCCCATTTTTTAATAGGGTTGTTCGGTTTTCTGGAGTCTAACTTCTTGAGTTCTTTATATATATTGGATATTAGCCCTCTATCTGATGTAGGATTGGTGAAGATCTTTTCCCAATTTTTTGGTTGCCGATTTGTCCTCTTGATGGTGTCCTTTGCCTTACAGAAACTTTGTAATTTTATGAGGTCCCATTTGTCAATTCATGCTCTTAGAGCATACGCTATTGGTGTTCTGTTCAGAAACTTTCTCCTTGTACCGATGTCCTCAAGGGACCTCAAGCAATACTACAGAGCAATAGTGTTAAAAACTGCATGGTATTGGTACAGTGACAGGCAGGAGGATCAATGGAACAGGATTGAAGATCCAGAAATGAACCCACACACCTATGGCCACTTGATCCTCGACAAAGAGGCTGAAAACATCCAATGGAAAAAAGATAGCCTTTTCAACAAATGGTGCTGGTTCAACTGGAGGTCAGCATGCAGAAGAATGCGAATTGATCCATCCTTGTCTCCTTGTACTAAGCTCAAATCCAAATGGATCAAGGACCTCCACATAAAGCCAGACACTCTGAAGCTAATAGAAAAGAAACTGAGGCACATATTTTTAATGAAGCAAAATAATAGCTTTACCATGAATTTCCCAGCAATTGGTTTTGGTGCTCTCTATACTGCCATTGAAGCTTGCTTAACACTCTGCAGGTAGTGTCCAAATGCCTGCATCACAAAATCTGTACATCACCATTGCCCATAGTCAGAGATTGATAATCATGAAACTAGAAGAGAAGATTAGCCTGAAAAGAGATTGGACTTGGAGTTTCTTGAGTCCGAAAATGCAAAATTGGCTAATATCATTGATCTTTGCCTCTGACCCCCTCTTGCATCTGTCAAAGGGATAAGATCAAGGCAGCAGGAGCTTAAGTCCACTGGTAGAGGTTGCATCTTCAAACAGGAAGCCAGAGAACAGTCAGTGATCACTTTACCCTTTAACAACTCACCCTTGTACTAGCTCAGGAGTTTCCCAAATGCCATGTAATCCATTTGAAAAGCAGGTCTATAAAGACATCCTCCAGATCCCACTTCATTTAGATTTCACTGTCTCTCAGCACTGCCCCATCAACTAGCAAAGTGGCTCAGATCAAACCATAGCAATCAAAATCCCCAGTATTCAGTCTGTAGACTTTCTGGACCACCCTGGCTACATGGTGAGTGCCTAGCCAGCGCCAAAACCAGTGCATGAAGTCAGGCATTAGACTTAAATCCCCAATAAAATTTAGACTGTTCATTAGGAAAGCAAATGGTGTTTATATTTAGAATCCTCATTAGTAATTATGAAATCGTGTTCTGAAAATGCTAATGGCTATTTGGCCTTTAATAAAACCCAGGGTGCACTACATTAAGTTTAGATAATTTAGTATAATATTAATGAGCAGTGACTTCACTCAATCTTATGTGACACGATATTGAAAAGAACAAAAATATTCCACTATTTTTACATGCTAAAATACCATATTTGCTATTTAAAATAAAAACATTATTGAGCTAAAAGGTTACAACATTACTTTATAGATAAAAAATGTCAACCCCCAAATCTTAGTAATTTGTGACATATCCCAAACTCTAAATAGAGACACCTTGGTTTTGTTTTAAAAGAAAAGGCATAGACCTTGACCACAGACTTCTTGTTGAACTTGGATCTCAGTGTCTCTGTGCCCTTGGTTGATCTCTTTTGTAAAATGAAGAGATTCCTATATGCTCTCTGAGAATCTTCTCATGAAAGGTTAACATTTTATCTTCCATATACAGAAATCATATGTTCCTCACAGGAACTGACTGGTATGTTGTTATGAAGTAGGTTAAATGATATTTAACATGTTAATGAAGACACTAAGTTCAACTCTTATCACTGCTAGGGTAACTATTAAAATTCTAATGGGGGCTGTGGCCAGAAAGAGAAGAAGTGAATACAAACACTGAAAGAAATCCCAGCACTCTCCAGCATAATCATCAGGATTGTTCTTAATTAATATATGATGGAGCAAGATACCAAAACAGATAAAGACAATAGAGAAAATTTGATATATAGAATTTTGGCACAGTTCCTTCAGAGCTTTTTCCCAAGTAGAAAAATGTTAAGCTCATTATATTGTAAAATATGTGAATATAGATTCTTCTGGTGGCCCTAGTTAGCATGTATAATATCTTTGATCTGGACTTTCAAGTTTGACTTTGCTATTCAAACTTTCAATCGATGTCTTTTCAATTTTAGGTCTCAAGTTTTAAAACCTAAACTTTGGTACCTAAATTCTTTCTTTGATTAAAGACATGTCCTTGAAAACACTATAGAGAAAGCCTATGATTATCATCAATGAAAGCATTCTCTTGTCTTTGAAACAAGTACTTTATGATTCAATTTAATCCCATCTTCATCCCAAGTTCACAGTGTGATTTATGAGGCATGATTACCACTTAATTTGGGAGCACAGTGAAATATTCATTCCAAGAAAATGTATCATTTTTCTAGTGTAATATAGATACATGATAATTACTTTTAGATGTCAACTTGATTGGGCCATGGAATGCCCAGGTATTTGGTAAAACATTTCTTTTGGCAGCTCTGTGAGAAAGCTTTCGGGTGAGATTAAATAACATTGAATATGTGTGTAATTGTTCTTTAATTGATGCATATTTCCTTTGTTGTTGTAGGTTGAATCCAACACAAGGAGGAAAAAAATCAAGACTCTTCAGTGCAAGGTAAATTTTTTTCAAGATGGTTCAGTGGGCATCCCTTAGATAGTGGTTCCTCCTAGTTCTCCAAGTTCCAGATTGCACTCAAATTGGTCATTAATTCTCTCAGGTCACTAAGTAGCTACAAACCTACTTGGCAGACACTGGACTTATCAGTCTCTATAACCACCTGAGTGAATCCATCTTCCCATTTATCTCTGTTCTATCATAAATAGAACTATCATTTATTTTCTATTATCTACACATCACTTATCTACAATCTACCAACCACTTTCTATCACCCGTCATGTACACATCATCCTTTCATCATTCACCAACCAATTGTCTATCTATATCTCTGTCTACACGTCCATTCCTTTCAGGGTCATTGACAACTGAATTCTATCCATTGATTATTAGAGAAACATATCTTGAGGAAGCACTTGCCATCTGTTCCTGGTGTTTCTGAAAATGACTGTCAATCAATTAGATCTAAGGACAGTAGTGGCTGTTACAGGTAAAGAAAGAGCCATGATCTGGCAATCAAGACACACACAATTCACCATGGAATATCCTTAGCCAAATGCAAAAACATGAGGAACTGGGTGACAGATACCACCTTGTGATAGCTTTTGTAAACCAGTGATTTAAATGAGACTGACTGGTGGTTACTAATGCACTTGGACAAAATGAAGAAGCAAAGGGTGACATTGGGGAGTTGAATTCCTACTTCAAACACTGCACAGATGTCCCAAAGGATGCATCTCTATCAACAAGGAGATCATTCTTCCTTTGCTGATGGACAGGGATGAAGCCAGCTCCTCCTCTCATCCTGTGAATGACTGACCTACAAGGTAAAGGCAGCTTCCAATCTCTTTTGTTGTCTATTAAAGAGAGGACATGTTAGAATTTCATCCTGTGAATGGCTATCCTTCAAGACAAAGGCAGCCTACAGCCTCTTGGGTTATCTGCTGCTAAAATGAGGGCATAGTGAGGATGACTTAAATGGGGACGGGAGGTCCTAAAAGCTGGTGTAAAAACACGTAGAAATCGATGACTCTGGGGGTGTTGAACCTTTGGATTCTGGTATGTATTTAGTCTACTTCTGTGTGACACATTACTCAAGACTTGCTGGCATTTGGTATATTGTTTTTTTAAAAAGCTTTCTAAAATGCATTTAAAACATATTGTTTGTCTCTCTAACTACTAGGGAGAAAATATATTATTTGTTTCGGGACTACATTACTCAGATTAAGTAATTTGTATTCAATTTACTCTGTTGGATACAGGTCAAGATAAGGTCCAGACAGCTTTTAGTGCCAGGTCTCATCTCTTCTCACCTTATTTAAAAATGGCATTATCAAATTTAAATATTTCTTATCATGATATTATCAAAATGGTATTTCTGGATAAGCAAAGTATTTTCAAAATTAATCAGTTTCCAGGTGGATTCTTCTGATAGAAAAAGTTAAGATTAGAGTCAAATTTTTCCCATAAACTATCAGGTTCCTAAGTCACAAGAAAGTCTATTTTTGATTTTCAGACTGTGACATTGTGCACTCCCTCCCAAGAATGCTGGGCTCCATTTCCAGTGCACCCAAGATGATGTTAGCTTTTTTCAGTTTTAAAGCTTCTCTAGTGCGTGTGAGTCACACCTTGGAGTCATTTGTCACTAATAATTACTAATAGTGACAGCATTCCACATGCTTGATTGTCACCACAGGAAAAGGTTTCCATTCCTATCCTCTGCCTATATATTACTTGCTCCGGTGTTATTCAAATATTGTGTTTCTTTCTAGATTTCCCTGCTGGACAGTAAGAACATTGATTTTGCTTGTCAACTCCATGGGATTTAGATCCACCAGAGAAACAAACCCCTGGGCTTTCCTGTGAGGAATTATCTTGATTAGATTATTTGAGGAAGGAAAACCCACCCAACATGTGGCTAACACCACTCTGTAAGCTGGAGTCCAGGAATGAATTAAAAAGTGAAACAGATCTGGACACAGACATTAATTTCTCTCCTCTTGACAACAGAGGCAGTGTGATCAGCCACTACAAACTCCTGCCTCATGAGCTCCACCCCCAGGATGGACTCTAGCCTTGAACCATGAGACAACATAAATGGTTTCTTCCTTGAGGTTTTGGTTTCTGCCATGTATTTTGTCACAGCCAGAAGAAACATAACATACTGTTCTGTCATTGCAAATCAAAGCAGAACTCAATTCAAGCCTATGACATTTCTATAAATTGCTATCAACCTGAGAACTTTAAATTAACAAACCTGCATATAGTGTTACTTTACAATTAAGCTGGATTCTCTTAAAACTTATCCTATCAGTGGTGTGTGTGTGTATGTGTTATGAACATGTGTGTGCATGTGTGTGTATGTGTGTGTATGTATGTGTGTGTGAGAGAACATGTGTGTGTGTACATGTGTGTATGTATGTGTATGTGTGTGTGTGTGGTGTGAGCATGTGTGTGCATATGTGCATGTGTGTGTGTGCATGTGTGTGTGTGTGTGTATACCTGTGCATGTGCAGTATGTGCTTGTGTTTATGGCCATGTTGGGGGAAATATTCATTAGTAAATTTTAAAGAGTTATTTATTTAGTAATTGGAAAGTGAGTTCCTCATAACTTAATTCCACAGTTATCTCTCTATGTTGCATCTAGTTAAACACAGTCTTCTCATTATCATCTAAACTATACACTCTAGAATAATGTTAAGTTTATTACTATCTATCATTACCGTCTACTATAGATGACTGTTGCCTATTATGGATAAATGAGTCGAATAGATATTGCTTCTCATATGTTAGCATTAATACTTCTCCATATTGCTAAAATTTTTCTTGAGAAAAATGTATATGTCTATATGTTTAGGTAGAGTTGAATGTACAGGTGTGTAGTGTGTGGTGTGTGTGTGTTTGTGTGTGTGTGTGTGTGTGCGTGCACACGCGTGTGCGCGCACAGGTGTTTGCCTTTATATTCCACCATGGAGAAGCAAGATGCAGTGGGCAGAAAGGCAATGGATGCTGTGTAATGCTACGCTTTCAAATCCCTGGACACAGACAGTGAAATGCTAGTGATATTTCCATTCCCAATTCCATCACACTTACAGTTGATATTCAAAGTCCATCTCAAAATAAAACAATGTGAGGAATAGCCTCAAAAAGTCCAAAAAGTTTCCTTTAAAAAAAAGAGTTTTTTATTTCGAAAAACGGAGAGAATTGACTAAAGAGCCGGCACATGTTTTTGAAGGAGCAGTTAAGTGGATCTTTCATTACAAAGATAATTATACCGTAGGCTTCTTCCATAACTGACTTTGTTCCTGCAGTAGTGATTTTGTCTCCTCATGGGCTTTTATGCAAAATATCCGAGAATCTAGCAATTAGTTCACATCTTTGTTACATTTTTTTCTTCTGTAAAAGTTTAGAATATTTTAAGAAGAATGAAGAAGCAAAGACATTTGTCGGATATTGAAATGTAAATCCCTGTGCCCCATAAGGTCACCAGTACCTTCAAAAGGCCTAATAGAACCAAATAAATACAGCAGCCCCTCTGATTAGGCGTAACCATAGATAACTAGTGTATTTTCTCACTGTTCAGAAGGTGTATTGTTAATTCAACTTATTACCTGCATTTTGAACAAAGACTGCTGGTTACATTTAAAGATATATATTAGGAAAAGTCATGTTTTTAAGGTTTTGATTGAAGACTGTCAAATTAGTACTGTGTGCTAAAGAATACCTCATAAGTAAAAATCCATGCTGTGAAACTAGATACAGTTACTTGGTCACTAGATATGTGGTGACCCATGCCTGACCTCAAATCAAAGCCCTTGGCAAGTGGAGACAGATGGGATCATGAATTCAAGGCCAGACTGTTCTAAAAAGGGAGAACCTATGTTAGGAATATAAACTAAATGAACCCTAAAACACAAAAGTAGGTAGTTAAATTTCTACAATTTAACTAGCAGTCCTTATTCAAAAGGCAAGTTATAAAGTTAGAATGAGAATCACCCTTCTGTACAGTGAGGAAATACACTAGTTATCTGTGCATACACCTAAACAGAGGGAGTGCTGGATTTATTTGCTTTTACTAGGTCTTTTGAAGGTAGAGATTCACTTAAGCACTAGTACTAGTCTAATCCAAACTCTCTAAAATTGTATAATACATTTCTTGGGAAAGGTGTTCATTGATCATCTCTAGTGTCACTGACAAAGACAAGAGAAGCAGCAGAAGGAAAGTTTTTAATGTTGGCTCATTGTATGTCAGCCCGTTCTGGCAGAGATTCACAGCACAACAGAGTTGTGCATATAGCGAGAGGCAGGAGCAGAGAGTTGGAATACTGGAACTCTATTACATTCTTCTTTCTCATTCTTCCTCCCAGGCCTTCAGCTCATGATGAAGACCTTCAGCATTTATAAAGGCTCTTCTTGTGCAGACACGCTGTTACCACACATAGAGATGGACATCCTGGTCTCCTAGAAGATCCTACATATTGCTAAACTCCGTCATCACTAGACATGGAGAACAACGAGATACAAATGAACCTGCTAACAATATTTCCATTTCCAATCCCACGCTTTATGAGCTTGATATTCAAAATCCATCTCAAAATAAAACAATATGAGGAATATCTCCAAGAAATGGCGATGGAATCGATAGCATTTTCAGTTTCATCTTCATGTGCTTGCGATTCTTCTTATTTTTCCTTGTATTCATTATATCGGATGATACAATAAATTGTGGATAGTTCTTCAAGACAGTGAAAAGACCAGAAACACGTGGCACTTTTATTTCCGACCTGATCATTATCTTTTATGTATTTTCCAATTCCTCCTACCCAACCATGTAAGTCTAGGTACTTGTTGTAAGAATTAAAAAAGGGAAGTCTATGTCCTCTTACAGCAAGAAGAATTGCTAAGTATGAGCAATGTGGCTTTGTTTCAGCATCCTTTGGGCTGGTCAAAATGGCATCTCTTGTGAAGATATGTTACTCATTTCCCCAAAAGTGGCAGGTTTTTAACCAAAGCAGACTATTTCCTTCTTCACACATGCTTCTGAAAACAAATGAAAGTATTGAAGGATGTGAGGTTAATTGAATTAGCCAGGAGTTTTTATCAGGAAAATGTGTTGACTAACTATTCTATCCTGCTGGGACACGTAATCCTTAGACTGGTAACTATCATGGAGGAGGGGAACATGTACTGTGAGCAGGAGGGGTACAGCCATCTGGAGGTAGCACAGCCTGCTGTTCACTTGAACTTCAGGAAGGTTACTCTAGAGCATCTGGGAAAACATCACCTTAAAAGCTTTTCTGTGAATTACAAGTTTCAAGTGATCACTTCAACCTTTCAAAGTCACTGAATGGCAAAGCTTTGCTGATAGGCATCTAACCAAATGGATAGTGAGAGGGGTGTGTGTGTGTGTGTGCGTGTGTGTGTGTGTATTCTATTTCTTCTTCATGGAATGAGTCTTAAATAGATGAATAAAAAATAAAGAGCAGTTTAGTGTTCAGTTTGTTTGTTTGCTTGTCTGTTTTAATGAGACAGACTTTTTATATGTAATCCTATCTGTCCCGGAATTTGCACTGGAGAGCTGGGTGGCCTTGACCTCACAGAGATCTGCCTGCCTCTGCCTCCAGAGTGTGGGATTAAAGGCATGTAACACCACCAGCAGCAAGGTTAGGTTTGCTATGAAATAAATTGAATTTTCTTCTTAAATTAACCAAAACATGTTCCAGACTTCGGTAACTTCAACAGGTTATTTACAACTATGATTTAAATATCATACATTCATCAGAAAAAAAATTCATTCATTTAAAAAATTTGTGCCTACTGCTCAAATATTAACTACTATAGGTATTTATGACAAATAGTAATGAATAATCTTCTAAAACAATATGAGTTTGTCTTCTTTGCATATTTGACAAAAACATGGAACATCCCTAAGGTCAATTGACAAACACATTCTGCTGAGTTGCTTCTATGATTATATTTAAGATCAGCATGGGCGGCGGCGGCGGCGGCGGCAGCGGCGGTAGCAGTGGCTGCTCCAGCTGAAGGGCCATCAGCAGTGGAACCAAGGCGACACAGGGTCCAGTTAGGCCCTGCGCCCACGACCACTGACCTTCGCTGACCAGCCAGGCGGCAAGCAACTGCGGTTCTGCGGAGCCTTTCACTGCACGGAAGCCACTTCAGAACTCGGCTGCCCGCCAGTCAGGAGAGACTCACCGCCATCTTGATCCCGGGCTCCAGAGATCGGTCAGACTGAGGTACACAAACATAATCCTAGGCCCAACACCGCAGGGGTCTGAGCCAGACGGGCGTTGGCCTGCACCCAGGCCCTGGGCTGTTCGAGTGGCCATCGGGGCGCCAACCCAGCCAGGAGTTTTTTTTTTGCCCCGGCCGGTGCACGCGCCGCCATTTTGCCTACAGGAGCCAGAGTGCTCGGGAGGGCAGAGACTGCTAACAAGCGTAGCCGGAGGCTAACAAAACGGGGGTCTAGGCCCCAAAAGGCACAGGACTGACCCCAAGAACTGGGCGGCTTGGTGGGCCATCTGTGTGTCAACCAGCCCAGGAGGTTATTAGCACAACAGACTCTCCCGGTGCTTTCGCGGAGCGCGGACGCGCACGCCCTCCATCCGGGTCACCTGGCGGACCCAAATAACAGACATAGCCCTAGGGGAACTTTGCTCGGACCTTGGCCTCCCAGGCGTTTGCCTGGACTCAGGGCCCAGGCGACAAGGCTAACCTAGTGTGCGCCAGCCCGGTTGGGGAAATCGGCTGCCCAGCGGAGTGAGCGGAGCACAGGGGAGGTCACAGCAACATTCACCTTCGGAGCTCCCTGGGGGTGCACACAGGTTCCACCTGGTCCACAGACACAATCTGGGGCAAGGCCTCAGGCAGAAGCCCCCAGCTCAACTCTCTCCGCTTCAGATCAGCCTGGGTGGCCGCCACATCTCCAGGTCCCTCAAGAGGCTAGTGGGGGCTTCCGGGCGGCCAGCTGGGAGAAGTCGGTGTGCTCCAATAAATCCTGCGGGCCCCAGCGGGAGCCTTCAGGTGCCTGCTTCGGGATCTGAACAGCCTGGACAACAGCACCCTGTCTATAGGCAGTGCAGAGTGTAAGCTGTGCACCAGAGGCCAACGGGGAAGGGGCAGCTTGCACTGGTGAGTCCAGCACTGACAAGACCAAGTAACACCAGTGAGAGCCAGATGGCAAAAGGCAAACGCAGAAACGTCACTAACAGAAATCAAGGCAATATGGCAACATCTGAACCAAATTCTCCTCTACCAGCAAGTCCTGGATACCCCATCACACCAGTAAAACAAGATTTGGATTTAAAATCACTGGTCATGATGCTGGTACAGGAACACATGAAGGACATTCAGGAGAAAATGGATCAAAAGTTAGAAGCCCTTGCAAGGGAAACACAAAAATCATTGAAAGAAATCCAGGAGAATACAAAAGCCAACAAGGAGGAAATGCAAAAAACACTTAAAGAAATACAGGAGAACTTTGCTCAACAGGCTGAGGTCATGAAAGACGAAACACAAAAATCTCTTAAAGAAATACAGGAGAACTTTGGTCAACAGGCTGAGGTCATGAAAGAGGAAACACAAAAATCTCTTAAAGAATTACAGGAAAACACAAACATGCAAGGGAAGGAGCTAAGCAAAACCATCCAGGATCTAAAATCAGAAGTAGAAACAACTAAGAAAACTCAAAGGGAGACAACTTTGGAGATAGAAAGCCTTGGGAAGAAATCAGGGGACAGAGATGCAAATATCAACAACAGAATACAAGAGATAGAAGAAAGAATCTCAGATGCTGAAGATTCCATAGAAACCATGGACTCAACAGTTAAAGAAAATGCAAAGTGCAAAAAGCTTGTAACCCAAAATATCCAGGAAATCCAGGACACAATGAGAAGACCAAACCTAAGGATTATAGGCATAGATGAGAGTGAAGATTTACAACTTAAAGGGCCAGCAAATATCTTCAATAAAATTATGGAAGAAAACTTCCCTAACCTAAAGAGAGAGATGCCCATGAATATACAAGAAGCCTACAGAACTCCAAACAGACTGGACCAGAACAGAAATACTTCCCGTCACATAATAATCAAAACACCAAATGTTCTAAACAAAGAAAGAATACTAAAGGCAGTAAGAGAAAAAGGCCAAGTAACATATAAAGGAAGACCTATCAGAATCACAGCAGACTTTTCACCTGAGACTATGAAGGCTAGAAGGTCCTGGGCAGATCTCATGCAGACTCTAAGAGAACACAAATGCCAACCAAAACTACTATATCCAGCAAAACTCTCAATCACCATAGATGGAGAAACTAAGATATTTCACGACAAAACCAAGTTCACCCAATATCTATCCACAAACCCAGCCCTAAAAAGGATAATAGGAGGACAACACCAATACAAGGAGGGAAACTCCACCCTGAAAAAAGCAAGATAGTAACCTTTCATCAAACCCAAATAAGTTAAGCAATCAAATTTAAAAAATAACGTCAAAAATGATAGGAAGTAACAATCACTATTCCTTAATATCTCTTAACATCAATGGACTCAATGCCCCAATAAAAAGACACAGACTAACTGACTGGATACGTAAACAGGACCCTACATTTTGCTGCTTACAGGAAACACACCTCAGGGTCAAAGACAAACACTACCTTAGAGTAAAAGGCTGGAAGACAATTTTACAAGCAAATGGTCTCAGGAAACAAGCTGGAGTAGCCATTTTAATATCAGATAAAATTGACTTTCAACCCAAAGTCATCAAAAGAGACTCTGAGGGACACTTCTTGCTGGTCAAAGGAAAAATACAACAAGAAGAACTCTCAATCCTGAACATCTATGCTCCAAATGCAAGGGCACCCTCTTTCATAAAAGAAACTTTATTAAAACTCAAAGCACACATTGCACCTAACACAATAATTGTGGGTGACTTCAACACTGCACTTTCCTCAATGGACCGATCAGGAAAACAGAAACTAAACAAGGACACAATGAAACTAATTGAAGCTTTGGACCAATTAGATTTAACTGATATATATAGAACATTCTATCCTAAAACAAAAGAATATACCTTTTTTTCAGCACCTCATGGTACCTTCTCCAAAATCGACCATATAATTGGTCACAAGACAGACCTCAACAAATATAAAAAGATAGAACTAATCCCATGCCTCCTATCTGATCACTATGGAATAAAAGTGGTCTTCAATAGCAACAGAAACAACAGAAAACCCACAAACACGTGGAGATTGAACAATACTCTACTCAATGACACCTTGGTCAAGGAAGAAATAAAGAAAGAAATTAAAGACTTTTTAGAACACAATGAAAATGAAAACACAACATACCCAAATCTATGGGACACAATGAAAGCAGTGCTAAGAGGAAAACTCATAGCCCTGAGTGCCTCCAAAAAGAAAATGGAGAGAGCATACATTACCAACTTAATGACACACCTGAAAGCCCTAGAACAAAAAGAAGCTATTTCACCCAGGAGGAGTAGAAGGCAGGAAATCATCAAACTCAGGGCCGAAATCAATCAAGTAGAAACAAAGAGAACCATACAAAAAATCAACAAAACTAGGAGCTGGTTCTTTGAGAAAATCAACAAGATAGATAAACCCTTAGCCAGACTGACCAAAGGGCACAGAGAAAGTATCCAAATTAACAAACTTAGAAATGAAAAGGGAGACATAACAACGGAAACTGAGGAAATCCAAAAAATCATCAGATCCTACTACAAGAGCCTGTACTCAACACAACTGGAGAATCTGGAGGAAATGGACAATTTCCTTGACAGATACCAAATACCAAAATTAAATCAGGACCAACTAGACCATCTAAACAGTCCCATAAAGCCTAAAGAAATAGAAGGAGTCATAGAAAGTCTTCCAACCAAAAAAAGCACAGGACCAGATGGTTTCAGTGCAGAATTCTACCAGACCTTCAAAGAAGAGTTAACACCAATACTCTTCAAACTATTCCACAAAATAGAAACAGAAGGAACACTACCCAATTCCTTCTACGAAGCCACAATTACGCTGATACCAAAGCCACACAAAGATCCAACAAAGAAAGAGAACTTCAGACCAATTTCCCTTATGAACATCGATGCAAAAATACTCAACAAAATTCTTGCCAACCGAATCCAAGAACACATCAAAACGATCATCCACCATGATCAAGTAGGCTTTATCCCGGGAATGCAGGGTTGGTTCAATATACGGAAATCCATCAATACAATCCACTACATAAACAAACTCAAAGAACAAAACCACATGGTCATTTCATTGGATGCTGAAAAAGCATTTGACAAAATTCAGCATCCTTTCATGCTTAAAGTCTTGGAGAGAACAGGAATTCAAGGCCCATACCTAAACATAGTAAAAGCAATATACAGCAAACCGGTAGCCAGCATCAAACTAAACGGAGAGAAACTTGAAGCAATCCCACTGAAATCAGGGACCAGACAAGGCTGCCCCCTTTCTCCTTATCTTTTCAATATTGTACTTGAGGTACTAGCTCGGGCAATTCGACAACATAAGGAGGTCAAAGGGATACAAATTGGAAAGGAGGAAGTCAAACTATCATTATTTGCAGACGACATGATCGTCTACCTAAGTGACCCAAAGAACTCCACTAGAGAGCTCCTACAGCTGATAAACAACTTCAGCAAAGTGGCAGGTTACAAAATCAACTCAAGCAAATCAGTGGCCTTCCTATACTCAAAGGATAAGCAGGCTGAGAAAGAAATTAGGGAAATGACCCCCTTCACAATAGCCACAAACAGTATAAAGTATCTTGGGGTGACTCTTACCAAACATGCGAAAGATCTGTATGGCAAGAACTTCAAGACTCTGAAGAAGGAAATGGAAGAAGACCTCAAAAAATGGGAAAACCTCCCATGCTCATGGATCGGTAGAATCAATATAGTTAAAATGGCCATTTTGCCTAAAGCACTATACAGATTCAATGCAATACCCATCAAAATCCCAACTCAATTCTTCACAGAGTTAGAAAGAGCAATTATCAAATTCATCTGGAACAACAAAAAACCCAGGATAGCTAAAACTATTCTCAGCAACAAAAGAAAATCTGGGGGAATCAGTATCCCTGACCTCAAGCAATACTACAGAGCAATAGTGTTAAAAACTGCATGGTATTGGTACAGTGACAGGCGGGAGGATCAATGGAACAGGATTGAAGATCCAGAAATGAACCCACACACCTATGGCCACTTGATCCTCGACAAAGAGGCTGAAAACATCCAATGGAAAAAAGATAGCCTTTTCAACAAATGGTGCTGGTTCAACTGGAGGTCAGCATGCAGAAGAATGCGAATTGATCCATCCTTGTCTCCTTGTACTAAGCTCAAATCCAAATGGATCAAGGACCTCCACATAAAGCCAGACACTCTGAAGCTAATAGAAAAGAAACTGGGGAAGACCCTTGAGGACATCGGTACAGGGAGAAAGTTTCTGAACAGAACACCAATAGCGTATGCTCTAAGAGCAAGAATTGACAAATGGGACCTCATAAGGTTACAGAGTTTCTGTAAGGCAAAGGACACCATCAAGAGGACAGATCGGCAACCAACAAATTGGGAAAAGATCTTCACCAATCCTACATCAGATAGAGGGCTAATATCCAATATATATAAAGAACTCAAGAAGTTAGACTCCAGAAAACCGAACAACCCTATTAAAAAATGGGGTACAGAGTTAAACAAAGAATTCTCACCTGAAGAACTTCGGATGGCGGAGAAGCATCTTAAAAAATGCTCCACTTCATTAGTCATTAGGGAAATGCAAATCAAAACAACCCTAAGATTTCATCTTACACCAGTCAGAATGGCTAAGATTAAAAATTCAGGAGACAGCAGGTGTTGGAGAGGGTGCGGAGAAAGAGGAACACTCCTCCACTGCTGGTGGGGTTGCAAATTGGTACAACCACTCTGGAAAGCAGTCTGGCGGTTCCTCCGAAAACTGGGCACCTCACTTCCAGAAGATCCTGCTATACCACTCCTGGGCATATACCCAGAGGATTCCCCACCATGTAATAAGGATACATGCTCTACTATGTTCATAGCAGCCCTATTTATAATTGCCAGATGCTGGAAAGAACCCAGGTATCCCTCAACAGAAGAGTGGATACAAAAAATGTGGTATATCTACACAATGGAGTACTATTCAGCCATTAGAAACAATGAATTCATGAAATTCTTAGGCAAATGGATGGAGCTAGAGAACATCATACTAAGTGAGGTAACCCAGACTCAAAAGGTGAATCATGGTATGCACTCACTAATAAGTGGTTATTAACCTAGAAAACTGGAATACCCAAAACATAATCCACACATCAAATGAGATACAAGAAGAAAGCAGGAGTGGTCCCTGGTTCTGGAAAGACTCAGTGAAACAGTATTTGGCAAAACCAGAACGGGGAACTGGGAAGGGGTGAGAGGGAGGACAGGGGAAGAGAAGGGGGCTTACGGGACTTTCGGGGAGTGGGGGGGGGCTAGAAAAGGGGAAATCATTTGAAATGTAAATAAATTATATCAAATAAAAAAAAAAAAAAGATCAGCATGGGAAAACATGTATGTTTTTGCTATGTGTTTGGTTTGAAAATGTAAGTACTGTAAAATATCAGTCAATTTAAAAAAAGGATATTTCATATAAAATGTAGATTATTCTCTTGTTGAATACATGGCAAATCTCACAGCATATAATTCTCAATGATGGGTGGTCACAGAGGAACTTGAGACTTTTTTTTTTAATATCTGAATTTCCTAATGCCTATCACTCTTAGGATATGTAAATTCAATTGTTGATTACATACCTCATCCTCTTAGGCATATACCTGAGGACTATCTATAGTCAAATCTTAAAGATTCAAAGTAAAGGAAGATTTGCACATTGGACACATAAAATGTGTAGACTAAAATCTCAGCCTGTCTCCAGGGCTATAGGAATCACTCCCATGTGTTGCAGAGATGTGATAATCTGCCGAAATTGATTCTGCCTTGCATTGAGCTTATAAGGATTCTGCTGTTGAGGTCTTAGTCCACCATTTGTGTTTTTAATCTCTTTATCTATTTGACCAGAAGTGGGCATTCCCTGTAGGCTTCAACCTTCTGGTCTACCAACTAGTTAAGCCTGAGGTCAGAGACAGAGGTCTTAAGAGTTTGAAGAGTCTATTCTTACTACCAAACAAAGTAGTTGCTGTAAAGATGTTGCATATTCATTCATATTTCTCATGTACAAATATTTTATGTTTGTGAAAGAATTGAGAATTACAGCCTAACTCCCCAGGGCCTAACTCTCAAATGAATCCCAAGAAATCAGAAGTTTAAAAATGCCATCTCACTCCAAAGGAACCCTAACACCAGCCTCCTAAGGAGCCTCAAATACCTCAAACTCCAGGTCCTACTCTTTGTTAGAAACTAGGTGAAAGGTAACATTCCTTGAGCCCACTCTCTATATGAAACTAGATATAAGGTCATGAGACAGGCTCTTGAGTACATTATCCTAGCCCTGTAAGATAAGAAGAAGTGAACTAACTAACTGCTTATCTAGCTTCTGTAAACTGCTTATGCCATCACCCCACCCAGGAGCCTATGCAACTATGGACCTCCAAGACTATGGGATACTGATTGGTCCACAGGCTTAGATAATTTAAAATGATTGGCCTAGAAACTATGGAGTGGTACAAATCGATAGGCCCGCACTACTCAGGCTCTGGATGCTAGGGAATTATTGGTTTGTGATGCGTGGGCTTTGTTGTAAACCTACAAAAGCTGTCCTAATTCTGCACTCGGGGTCCTGTGAACCCCAGTGCACCTGGAATAAAAATCTTCTTGCTGTTTGCATCAAGACCATTTCTCATGAGTGATTCGGGTGTCACCTTCCGAGGCATGGGAGTCCCTCGTTTTTAGGGTCTTTCATTTGCAGTGCATTCACTCAGTACAACAGACTAGACCCTTAAGTCTACTGTGCTGTGGCATGACTCTGAAGACATTTTACTCCGCTATTGCATTAGGGGTGTTCAGGTGGACTTTCTGCTTTTATGTCATGTGAATGGAAACAGCAAGAAGAATCCTCTCTTAAGAACCCAAAGTCCTACCGTAGAAACAATTGACTCAACAGTGAAAAAAATGCAAAAGGCAAAAAGTTTGTAACCCAAAACATTTAGGAAATCCAGGACACAATGAGAAGGCCAAACCTAAGGATTATAGGCATAGATTAGAGTGAAGAAGGGCCAGCAAATATCTTCAACAGAATTATGGAAGAAAACTTCCCTAACCTAAAGAGAGAGTTGCCCATGAATATAAAAGAATCCCACAGAACTCCAAACAGACTGGACCAGAACAGAAATACCTCCCGTCATATAATAATCAAAACCCCAAATGTACTAAACAAAGAAAGAATATTAAGAGCAGTAAGAGAAAAAGGCCAAGTACCATATAAAAGAAGACTGATTAGAATTACACCAGACTCCTCACCAGAGACCATGAAAGCTAGAAGATCCTGGGAAGATCTCATACAGACTCTAAGAGAACACAAATTCCAGCCAAGACTACTATACCCAGCAAAACTCTCAATCACCATAGATGGAGAAACCAAGATATTCTATGATAAAACCAAACTTACACATTATCTTTCTACAAACTCAGCTCTACAAAGGATAATAGGAGGAAAACACCAATACAAGGAGGGAAACTACACCCTGGAAACAGCAAGATAGTAAACTTCTCTCATCAAACCCAAAAGACAGCAACCACTCAAATATAAAAATAACATCAAAAATGACAGGAAGTAATAATCACTATTCCTTAATATCACTTAACATCAATGGACTCAATTCCCCAAAAAAAGACATAGACTAACAGACTGGATATGTAAACAGGACCCTACATTTTGCTGCTTATAGGAAATACACCTCAGTGTTAAAGACAAACACTACCTCAGAGTAAAAAGCTGGAAAACAATTTTTCAAGCAAATGGTCTTAGGAAACAAGCCAGAGTAGCCATTCTAATATCAGATATAATAGACTTTCAACCTAAAGTCATCAAAAGAGACATGGAAGGACATTCTTACTGGTGAAGGGAAAAATCCACCAAGAAGAACTCTCCATTCTGAACATCTATGCTCCAAATGCAAGGGCACCCTCATTCTCAAAGCACACATTGCATCTAACACAATAATTGTGGGAGACTTCAACACTCCATTCTCCTCAATGGACAAATCAGGAAAACAGAAACTAAACAGGGACACAGTGAAACTAATTGAAGCATTGAACCAATTGGATTTAACAGATATATATAGAACATTTCATCCTAAAGCAAAAGAACATACCTTTTAATCATCACCTCATGGTATCTTCTCCAAAATCGACCATATAATTGGTCACAAGACAGACCTCAACAAATATAAGAAGATTGAAATAATTCCATGCCTCCTATCAGATCACAATGGATTAAGAGTGGTCTTCAATAGCAACAAAAACAACAGAAAGCCCACATACACATGGAGGCTGAACAATACTTTACTTAATGATACCTTGGCGGAAGAAGAAAGAAAGAAAGAAATCAAAGATTTTTTTGGAATGTAATGAAAATGAAGGCACAACATACCCAAATCTATGGGACACAATGAAAGCAGTGTTAAGAGGAAAACACATAGCCCTGAGTGCCTCTAAAAAGAAACTGGAAAGAGCATACACTAGCAGCTTAATGGCAAACCTGAAAGCCCTGGAACAAAAAGAAACTAATTCACCCAAGGGGAGTAGAAGACAGAAAATCATAGAAGTAATGGCTGAAATCAATCAAGTAGAAACAAAGAGAACCATCTACAAAGAATCAACAAAATGAGGACCTGGTTCTTTGAGAAAATCAACAAGATAGATGAACCCTTAGCCAGACTAACAAAAGGGCACAGAGACAGTATCCAAATTAACAAAATTAGAAATGAAAAGGGAGATATATCAATAGAATCTGAGGAAATCAAAAAAATCATCAGATCCTAATACAAAAGCCTATATGCAACACAACTGGAAAATCTGGAGGAAATGGACAATTTCCTAGACAAATATCAAATACCAAAATTAAATCAGTATCAAATAGATCATCTAAACAGTCCCATAACCCCTAAAGAAATAGAAGGGGTCATAGAAAGTCTTTCAAGCAAAAAAAGCACAGGGCCAGATGGTTTTAGTACAGAATTCTATCAGACCCTCAAAGATGATCTAACATCAATACTCTTCAAACTATTCTGCAAAGTAGAAACAGAAGGAACACTACCCAACTCGTTCTATGAATCCACAATTATGCAGATACCAAAACCACACAAAGATCCAACAAAGAAGGATAACTACAGGCCAATATCCCTTATGAATATCAATGCAAAAATAATCAATAAAATTCTTGCCAATAGAATCTAAAAACACATCAAAATGATCATTTACCATGATCAAGTAGGCTTCATCCCAGAGATGCAGGGATGGTTCAATATATGGAAATCCATCAATGCAATCCACTACATAAACAAACTCAAAGAAAAAAAACCACATGGTCATTTCATTAGATGCTGAAAAAGCATTTGACAAAATTCAGCATCCTTTCATGCTAAAAGTCTTGGAAAGAACAGGAATTAAATGCACATACCTAAACATAGTAAAAGCAATATACAGCAAACTAGCAGCCAACCTCAAACTAAATGGAGAGAAACTTGAAGCAATCCCACTAATATCAGGGACTAGACAAGGCTGCCCCCTCTCTCCATATCTTTTCAATATAGTACTTGAAGTTCTAGCTAGAGCAATTAGACAACATAAGGAGGTCAAAGGGATACAAATTGGAAAGGAAGAAGTCAAATTATCACTATTTGCAGATGATATGATAGTATACTTAAGTGACCCAAAAAACTCCACCCGAGAACTCCTATAGCTGATAAACATCTTCAGCAAAGTGGCAGGTTATAAAATCAACTCAAGCAAATCAGTAGCCTTCCTATACTCAAAGGATAAGCAGGCAGAGAAAGAAATTAGGGAAATGACACCCTTCACAATAGCCACAAACAATATAAAGTATCTTGGTGTGACTCTAACCAAACATGTGAAAGATCTGTATGACAAGAACTTCAGGTCTCTGAAGAAGAGAATTGAAGAAGACCACAGAAAATGTAAAAATCTTCCATGCTTGTGGATTGTCAGGATTAATATAGTAAAAATGGCCATCTTGCCTAAAGCAATATACAAATTCAATGCAATACCCATCAAAATCCCAACTCATAGAGTCAACTTCATAGAGTTAAAAGAGCAATTCTCAAATTCATCTGGAATAACAAAAAGCCCAGGATAGCTAAAACTATTCTCAACAGTAAAAGAACTTCAGGGGGAATCAGTATCCCGGACCTCAAGCAGTACTACAGAGCAATAGTGTTTAAAACTGCATGGTATTGGAACAGTGACAGGCAGGTAGATCAATGGAATTGGACTGAAGACCCAGAAATGAACCCACACACCTATGGTCACTTGATCTTTGACAAATGAGCTAAGACCATCCAGTGGACGAAAGATAGCCTTTTCAACAAATGGTGCTGGTTCAACTGGAGGTCAGCATGCAGAAGAATGCGACTTGATCCATTCTTATCTCCTTATACTAAGCTCAAGTCCAAGTGGATCAAGGACCTCCACATAAAACCAGACACACTGAAACTAATAGAAAAGAAACTGAGGACGACCTTTGAAGACATGGTAAAGTTCCTGAACAGAACACCAATAGCTTATGCTCTAAGATCAAGAAGAATTGACAAATGGGACCTCATAAAATTACAAAGTTTATGTAAGGCAAAGGACACTGTAAAAAGGACAAAATGGCAACCAACAAATTTGGAAAAGATCTTCACCAACCCTACATCTGACAGAAGGCTAATATCCAATATATACAAAGAACTTAAGAAGTTAGACTCCAGAGAGCCAGATAACCCTATTAAAAAATGGGGTAGAGATATAAACAAAGAATTTTCACCTCAAGAACATCGAATGGCTAAGAAGCACCTTAAGAATTGTTCAGCATCATTAGTGATTAGGGAAATGCAAATCAAAATAACCCCGAGATTTCACCTCACACCAGTCAGAATGGCTAAGATTAAAAACTCAGGAGACAACAGGTGTTGGCGAGGATGTAGAGAAAGAGGAACACTCCTCCACTGCTGGTGGGAATGCAAGTTGGTACAACCACGCAGGAAATCAGTCTGGGGGTTCCTCAGTAAACTGGGCATGACACTTCCTGAAAACCCTGCTATACCACTCCTGGGCATATACCTAGAGGATTCCCCAGCATGTAATAAGGACACATGCTCCAATATGTTCATAGCAGCATTATTCATAATAGCCAGAAGCTGGAAAGAACCCAGATGTCCCTCAATGGAGGAATGGAAACAGAAAATGTGGTATTTTTACACAATGGAATACTACTCAGCAATTAAAAACAATGAATTCATGAAGTTCTTAGGCAAATGGTTGGAACTGGAAAATATCATCCAAAGTGAGGTAACCCAATCACAAAAGAACACACATGGAATACAGTCACTGATAAGTAGATATTAGCCCAGAAGCTCTGAATACCCAAGACACAATTCGCATATCAAATGATTCCCAAGAAAAAGGAAGGAGAGGTCCCTGGTCCTGGAAAGCTTGATCCAGCATTATAGGGGAGTACCAGGACAGAGAAGAAGGAGGGGGTTGATTGGAGAATGGGCAGAGGGACAAGGGCTTATAGGACTTATGGGAAGGGGGGAAACTGGGAAAGGGAAAATCATTTGGAATGTAAACAAAGAATGTAAGAAAAAAAAGAGATCCCAAAGCCCTTCCAAATACTTCACAACACAATGAGACTGTCACAAGAAATCTATCCTCTTTTCTTTATATCTCCCCTTGTGACCCATAGTCTATGAGACCTAGCTGATGGGATACAGCAAATCAGTCTTTGCCAGGACATTTCTGTAAGTGACAACTGACTCAAAGAAGTCCTGGACTAGAGTCTCCACCCATTAAAGAAGGGCGTGCATGGCCTTTCTTATGGACAGCCTCTGGGTGCTATTCATATATTTTTGGGCATGTGGCTTGTCAAAATATCCATATGGTCTCCTCTCTCCTGTGATCCCATGATACTAGAAGAATAGTCAATGTCCCCATCTCTCTACAGAAATGCTGCTGTTCTTGGGTTGGAGATGCCTAGAAACCTCAATGAACCCTGCATCTCTACAGAAGTCCTGCTATCCTTGCAGTGAGATGCCTGAAAAAAAATTTGGTCACGTAGTACAGCAGCAATTAATTAATTTTTATCTTGTACTGTCCCTGCACACCTCTACATTTTAAAACTTGGTAGATGATAGGATAAATTTCCCACCCATATTTTAGTCTAGAAGAATTAAAATTCAAGAATAAAAAAATACATATTTTATTGTCTTTGTGAACTGAGGCTTTAAGAAAGCCACACTGATTTTAAAGGCTCTACAGATTAATTATAAATTTGAGATTTGGGGAATCTGGACTGTTGTAAATAGAGAAGACCTTGGGTTATTAGGTAAAACCTTTGTGCTGTGTCACATTAGATGATCACTAGCATGGCTGCAGCAGCGGTAGTGGCGTCGGCTGCGCACGCCTTTAATCTCAGCACTTGCGAGGCAGAAGCAGGCGGTTTTCTGACTTTGAGACCAGCCTGGTCTACAGAGTGAGTTCCAGGACAGCCAGGGCTATACAGAGAAACCTTGTCTCGAAAAACAAAACAGAACAAAACAAAACAAACAAACAAACAAAAAGAATATCACCAGACAGCACCTGAAACCTAGACCCCCAGCAGAGACTTCTCTTGTTTACAGTAACCCGTACTTCAGGATCCCATCCACGTATTTGAGAAATGCCTAGATTTATAACTTTTATTAGTTCTATAATTAATAAAAGGTTCATGTATTGCTTCCTCCACACAGCATGTCAACAGACAGTATGAATACCTGCTCCTGGGTTATAATTCTTCATATTTGGCTATGAATAAATGGTCTTGAGTGCTGTACTTTATATATGTTGACAGTAGGTATTTCTGTATTAGCTTCTTCTATCAATAACTATGATATGGCTCAAAAAAAAAATCTCTTGTTTCAAAGGAGCCCAGGATATGGTGAATTTGAGTCCCTTTGTTTTCTACTTTGTTTCTTCTGCCTTTTCAATCTTCCACTGAGAACTACTCCTCCTATTCAAGCAAAATTCAATTCTCTCCTTACAGAGGGAAGTACAGCTTGATTACATAAAGGGCCATCCCAGAGCCCTTGCTAGTTTAAGGTTTTCTTAACTAAATTATCACAAATTCTATGACTACAATAGAAGCCTGTCTGTCTCAGAGCTTTGGAACACTCAGAGGCATTGTCCCTGCCCCCTTTATTTCATTTCTGTTTCTTTTTATAGGACACACGTACCCTAGTTTTACCCCACACAACATTTGACTAAGATTCAATTTTATTGTCTTCTGGTACCCAGTTTCCTTTAACCTTTGTGTGATGTATTCGTTTCCCAGCTTTTCATTGTTCTTACATGTTGCCTGCTATACCCTCTCTTCGTATTGGGACCTTTCCTTTTCAAGAAGCCAGAAGGATAGCTTCACTGATGAAGCTATTTGGTGTGCAGATGAAAAGGGATCTGTTTTGTGGAGGTGTAGAAGGAACAGAGCTTCTAAGGACTCTCATTTATCAGGAAGCGCCAACACTTACAAAATACTTGTCTTAGGGTTTCTTTTGCTATGAAGAGACAAGACCACAACAACTTTTATAAAGGAAAGTATTTAATTGGGTCAGCCTTAAAGTTCAGACATTTAGTCCATTATCATCATGGTAGGAAACATAGTGCACAGGCAGGAAGGGTTCTGTAGAGATAGCTGAGGGTTCGACATCTAGATCAGCAGGCAACATGAAAAGAGAGTCACACTGGGCCAGGCTTGAGCATATAAGACATTCAAACCCTGCCCCCACAGTGACACACTTCCTCTAACAAGGCCACATCTAGTTAGTTCAACAAGGCCACACCTCCAAAGAAGTGCTACTCCCTATAGGCCAAAAATTCAAATTCCTGAGTCTATGAGGGGCTGTATCTATTGAAACCATGACAACACCCTAATATATGTTAATTACAAGCAAACTTTCAGAGTACAGAGTCTGTGCTAAAGTCTTAATGGAAAAATCCCCATATGCAATCTCCACTCTGTGTGTGTGTGTGTGTGTGTGTGTGTGTGTGTGTGTGTGTGTGTGTGCATGTGTGCATGTGTAACTTGACTTGCTAAAGACTGGAGGCTGTTCAATTTTCCTATCAGTATTAATGAGAATTCGATGTAAATTTAGAAAGACTTCAAACTATTCTTCAATGTGTTTATGTCATCAGGAGAGACAATTTGACCCTACAACATGTTTGTTTTGAAAGGACCTTATGCATTTTAATTAGGGAGTTCATTATATGATATCCTAAGAAATAACTCAGCACAAACAACATCCACAGGCAAATCCTCTATAGAATATGCTAAAGAGCTGGGGGAGACACAGAACTCGGTTGTGTGTCTTGTAAATATTCATGGACACTTTTGTAGTTCTGTTAGGCAAGTCTGTGGGCACACTGTTTCCTCTGCACTTCATCTGCATGCAAATGTTTCTCATAATGATTTTTTATTGCACTTATCAGAGCACATTCATTGATCATAAGAAGCAGGTGCCTGGGAGATGCTATATCTCTTTGGCTTTCCTGGCACCTTTGAGTTAGACTGAAAGACTGACAGCAGACTGGGCTGAAAAGATTACTTCCAATGAAGAAAACAGAGCTAGAGCATACCTGTTCATTCTAGACATTCCCAACTCTCCCTAGTCTTAATTGTGAGGTTAGTGGACAAACTCAGGGGCAATCCAGCAGGATTCAAAGATCCAGGGCTCTTCCTAAGTGGAAGAGAAGATATAAGAGCAGCAGCCAAAGCATTCTGGGAAATTGGAGATCAAGAAATGTGAAGAAGCACAGTGTTTTCTGAACAACAACCTTCTCCCATATGGTAGGCTGCCATTATCATCAGCATACCCCAGGGAGCTGGGGGCAGGTTGATGTCAATTCAGGACATATTCTAAAGGACAGGACAGGGATTCCTACTTCTAATACTCCATCATACATGCAACCTTCTCCTCCTCATGCTAGTTGGTACTCCTGATGGACAGAAGCAAGATCACCCAGGGAACAGAATGGAGATTGGAAAATGGAGACTAAAAAGCATCCAGTGCAAGCAGCAAGCCATTAAAGTTAGGAGCAAAGTGTATTTTCTGCAGACAAGCTATCTATGTCTTTTTAATTATAAAATAGGAAATACTATAAATGATGGACTATTCTCTTTTTTTCATTTTTGAAGTTACACGATAATTACATCTTTTTTTCCTTTCCTTCCTCTAGATTTTCCCATGTATGTCTACTTACTGTCTTAAATTTGTGACCTCTTTTTTCACTAATTGTTGCTATATACATATGTGTGTATAGACACACATACACAAACACACACACACACACACACACATACACACACACACAGTCTTCCATAAATTGTGCTCTTCCCTGAAGAAGACAATTTCTCCTACTCTCAGCATTCCTTAGTTCCCTGAGGTTTTTTCTGTACAGTTGATGCCTCCTGTGCTTTTCCATGTCTGCTTTGGCATGTCTACTGGTGCTGTGCATTTTCAGCTCATGTTTAGAGAGTCTTATTGGTGAGTCTTTAGGGGTAGAGCTTCTGACATTACCAGGAGACACGCTCCCCTATCCTCAGACAATTACCATCTTTCTACCTCACTTCTTCAATGATCTCTGGGCCTTAGGCATGACTCTGCATTCTGATTGGTTATAGTTTTCTGAATTGTTGCAAATAGAAGTTCCCTTTATGAGAGGAGAGGACTACACTGTTTTGTAAACGTAGCTAACACACAAAAAAGAATAAATAGGAAAAAAACCACAATCTTCCAAAAGAGAGATGGCAGTGGTTAATTTGAAAGTCTAGAACTGTTCAACATTTTATACAATATTTACAAAGGTCTTGTTTAGGAAATGGTACTATAGTATTACGAACATATGAACTGCTGCCCACCCTCAATAGTAAAAGAAACTTTGCTAAAGCTCAAAGCACACATTGCACCTAACACAATAATTGTGGGTGACTTCAACACTCCACTCTCCTCAATGGACTGATCAGGAAAACAGAAACTAAACAGGGACACAATAAAACAAATTGAAGCTTTGAACCAATTGTACTTGACTGATATTTATAGAACATTTCACCCTAAAACAAAAGAATATACCTTTTTCTCAGCACCTCATGGTACCTTCTCCAAAATCGACCATATAATTGATCACAAGACTGTCCTCAACAAATATAAAAAGATCGAACTAATTCCATGCCTCCTATCAGATCACTATGGAGTAAGAGTGGTTTTCAATGGCAACAAAAACAACAGAAAACCCACATACACATGGAGGTTGAACAATACTCTACTCAATGACACCTTGGCCAAAGAAGAAAGAAAGAAATCAGAGACTTTTTAGAATTTAATGAAAGTGAAGGCACAACATACCCAAATCTTTGGGACAAAATGAAAGCAGTGCTAAGAGGAAAACTCAGAGCCCTGAGTGCCTCCAAAAAGAAAATGGAGAGTGCATACACTAGCAGCTTAAGGACACACCTGAAAGCCCTGGAACAAAAAGAAGCCAATTCACCCAGGAGGAGTGGAAGACAGGAAATCATCAAACTCAGGGCTGAAATCAGTCAAGTGGAAACAAAGAGAACCATAAAAAGAATCAATGGATCCAGGAGCTGGTTTTTTGAGAAAATCAACAAGAAAGATAAACCCTTAGCCAGACTGACCAAAGGGCAGAGAGAAAGTATCCAAATTAACAAAATTAGAAATGAAAGGGGTGATATAACAACAGAAACTGAGGAAATTCAAAAAATCATCAGATCTTACTACAAAAGCCTATACTCAACACAACTGGAGAATCTGAAGGAAATGGACAATTTCCTAGACAGATACCAAATACCCAAATTAAATGAGGACCAAATAGATCATCTAAACAGTCCCATAATCCCTAAAGAAATAGAAGGGGTCATAGAAAGCCTTCCAACCAAAATAAGCACAGGGCTAGATGGCTTCAGTACAGAATTCTATCAGACCTTCAAAGAAGACCTAACACCAATACTCTTTAAACTATTCCACAAAATAGAAACAGAAGGAACACTACCCAGTTCCTTCTATGAAGCTACAATTACTGATACCAAAACCACACAAAGATCCAACAAAGAAAGAGAACTTCAGACCAATTTCCCTTATGAACATTGATGCAAAAATACTCAATAAAATTCTTGCCAACCACGTCACTTCCAAAAGATCAATCATGGTATGCACTCACTAATAAGTGGATATTAGCCTGGAAAATTGGAATACCCAAAACGTAATCCACACATCAAATGAGGTACAAGAAAAATGGAGGAGTGGCCCCTGGTTCTGGAAAGACTCAGTATAAGCAGTATAGCAGTATAAGGCAAAAGCAGAACAGGGAAGTGGGAAGGGGTGGGTGGGAGACTAGGGGGAGGGAAGGGGGCTTATGTGACTTTCAGGAAGTGGGGAGCCAGAAAAGGGGAAATCATTTAAAATGTAAATTAAAAAAAATATATCGAATAAAATAAAAATACATGGGGAGGGGGAAATTCTTGCCAACCGAATCCAAGAACACATAAAAATGATAATCCACCATGATCAAGTAGGCTTTATTCCAGGGATGCAGGGTTGGTTCAATATACTGAAATCCATCAAAGCAATTCACTACATAAACAAGCTCAAAGACAAAAACCACATGGTCATTTCATTGGATGCTGAAAAAGCATTTGACAAAATTCAGCATCCTTTCATGCTTAAAGTCTTGGAAAGAACAGGAATTCAAGGCCCATACCTAAACATAGTAAAAGCAATATACAGCAAACCGGTAGCCAGCATCAAACTAAATGGAGAGAAACTTGAAGCAATCCCACTAAAATCAGGGACTAGACAGGGCTACCCCCTCTCTCCTTATCTTTTCAATATTGTACCTGAGGTACTAGCTCAGGCAATTAGACAACATAAGGAGGTCAAGGGGATACAAATTGGAAAGGAAGAAGTCAAACTATCATTATTTGCAGATGATATGATAGTCTACCTAAGTGACCCAAAAAACTCCACTAGAGAACTCCTACACCTGAGAAACAACTTCAGCAAAGTGGCTGGTTATAAAATCAACTCAAACAAATCAGTAGCCTTCCTATACTCAAAGGATAAGCAGGCTGAGAAAGAAATTAGGGAAATGACACCCTTCACAATAGCCACAAACAGTATAAGGTACCTTGGGGTGACTCTTGCCAAACATGTGAAAGATCTGTATGACAAGAACTTCAAGACTCTAAAGAAGGAAATGGAAGAAGACCTCAAAAAAATTGGAAAAACCTCCCATGCTCATGGATCGGCAGGATTAATATAGGTAAAATGGCCATTTTGCAAAAGCAATACACAAATTCAACACAATACCTATCAAAATCCCAACTCAATTCTTCATAGAGTTACAAAGAGCAATTGTCAAATTCATCTGGAATAACAAAAAAACCCAGGATAGCTAAAACTATTCTCAACAACAAAAGAACTTCTGGGGGAATCAGTATCCCTGACCTCAAGCAATACTACAGAGCAATAGTGTTAAAAACTGCATGGTTTGGTACAGTGACAGGCAGGAGGATCAATGGAACAGGATTGAAGATCCAGAAATGTACCCACACACCTATGGCCACTTGATCCTCGACAAAGGGGCTGAAAACATCCAATGGAAAAAAGATAGCCTTTTCAACAAATGGTGCTGGTTCAACTGGGGGTCAGCATGCAGAAAAATGCGAATTGATCCATCCTTGTCTCCTTGTACTAAGCTCAACTCCAAATGGATCAAGGACCTCCATATAAAGCCAGACACTCTAAAGCTAATAGAAAACAAACTGGGGAAGACCCTTGAGGACATCGGTACAGGGGGAAAGTTCCTGAACAGAACCCCAATAGCATATGCTCTAAGATTAAGAATTGACAAATGGCACCTCATAAAATTACAAAGTTTCTGTAAAGCAAAGGACACCATCAAAAGGACAAAACGGCAACCAACAAATTGGGAAAAGATCTTCATCACCCCTACATCAGGTAGAGGGCTAATATCCAATATATATAAAGAACTCAAGAAGTTAGACCCCAGAAAACCAAATAACCTTATTAAAAAATGGGGTACAGAGGTAAACAAAGAATTCTCACCTGAAGAACTTCGGATGGCAGAGAAAAATCTTAAAAAATGCTCAACTTCATTAGTCATCAGGGAAATGCAAATCAAAACAACCCTGAGATTTCACCTATACCAGTCAGAATGGCAAAGATTAAAAACTCAAAGAGACAGCAGATGTTGGCGAGGATGTGGAGAAAGAGGAACACTCCTCCACTGCTGGTGGGGTTGCAAATTGGTACAACCACTCTGGACATCAGTCTGGAGGTTACTCAGAAAACTGGGCACGTCACCTCTGAAAGCTCCTGCTATACCACTCCTGGGCATATACCGAGAGGATTTCCCAGCATGTATTAAGGATATATGCTCCACTATGTTCATAGCAAACCTATTTATAATAGCCAGAAGCTGGAAAGAACCCAGGTATCCCTCAACAGAAGAATGGATGCAAAAAATGTGGTATATATACACAATGGAGTACTATTCAGCCATTCGAAACAATGAATTCATGAAATTCTTAGGCAAATGGATGGAGCTAGAGAACATCATACTAAGTGAGGTAACCCAGTCTCAAAAGATCAATCATGGTATGCACTCACTAATAAGTGGATATTAGCCTGGAAAACTGGAATACCCCAAACAATCCACACATCTAATGAGGTACAAGAAAAACGAGGAGTGGCCCCTGGTTATGGAAAGAATCAGTGTAGCAGTATAAGGCAAAAGCAGAACAGGGAAGTGGGAAGGGGTGGGTGGGAAAACAGGGGGAGGGAAGGGGACTTATGTGACTTTCGGGGAGTGGGGGGCCAGAAAAGGGGAAATCATTTGAAATGTAAATAAAAAATATATTGAATAAAATAAAAATACATTGTAAGGGGGGAGAACTGCTGCCCATATGAATTCCAGGATGGCTGAGTAAATACAGTTAGCCATGGACCCCATATCTGCAAAGAACACTACACAACAGACAGATATCTGTTTAGCCATAAAAGAGCCCTGGAACCCTGCAAGGAGACCTTCTAAGAACTTTGAAGGAAAGCTTTCAAAGAGATAACATGTTATTCCTCAAGTGAAGAATAACCATTTCTGATTTGTTTCTGTTACTGCCTATTACTTTCTAAGAAAACGTAACTACTCTCTCATTCTTGATGCCCCCTGTGAGACAACCCCAGGCAGCCCCAAGTGTAGACAAGCATTACATTTGACTACTTGCCAGGTGGCGTTGGAAGCCACACAGGCCCTGCTCCCAGCCCCACACTAGCATAGGTAGGTTTCCACTCATGTCTGCCATGCCTAAGTTCTCAGAGGAGAAGCACCTGATTTCCTGGGTCTTCAGTGTGAATCCTTAGTTCCTTCTGTCCTGAAACACACAGCTCTTCTATATGAATGAGCACAGACTCCATTTGAGTGCCAACCTCAGAGTTGCTCTTCCAGGTTGGGTGTGTTATTGTAGCTGAATATCTGAGTGGTCCCAGATGTGGGACTGTGCAAGGGTTTCTGACCATTTGAGCAACGTGAGTTCTGACAAGGGGTTCTGCCCCAGTCACAGCAGCCAGAGTTCTGCAGCTTAATGAGGAAGCAATGCAAGTTTGTTCTCCAAAAAGAATCCCCACCCCATCCCCACACCCCACACCCCACACCCCACACCCCCAGGCATCCAGGTTATTCTCTTCCTGGGTTGTAGGTAGCTGAGGATTCCATAAGTCCCCTTTCATTGAGACTGTCAGTGTCAGATGGTAGAGGTTACAAGATCTCCCTGAGGCCTTCTGACCTACACAAGGTAAGCTACTCCTGGAGCTATGAAATATGACAGCTGGGAGGATACTTTCTTCTGCTCTATATTGATATTTCAAGTCTCCATATTTTTCAAAATCCTAGGCTTTCCTCCATAGTTCTTACAAGCCCCCCCCCCCCTTGTATGGTCTCACTCCCCTCCTATGGCTATGAAGCTATTTGTCCATTACTTTTTGTTCATCATAGAGATAGTCACTATGGTTGGTTTAGCTTACTCAGAGTAGGCTCATGTGCTGATGATGGTCAAGATTCAGTGGTCTTTGAGTGTGTCAAGGGCTACATCTGTCTCTGTTTGAGTATATCTGACATGAATGCCACATGGCTTCAGATGTGTCCCTAGATCCCCCATGCCCATCTCTATCCCGCGACATGCACATTCTGATTTATTGCTGAGTTCACCAGAACATCCTTTGGGAGACCTTCATTGCTTTTCATCTTTGTCTTTACGTGATGAAAAGTACAAAGAAAATACTTAACAAATATCCATACACATTTGAAGAAAACACCTCTATATCTCTATAGGCACTCATCGTTTTCATTTATTGGGAATATAAATAAAGCTTTTCTCAAGATGTCCCTTCCAAAGAAACTGAACAATATCACCAAACACTGTCCCTCTTTTAAGATTATGACAACCATTCAGATTAATCTCCCTTTTCAAAGTGTTAATGGCTTGTGAAATTGGACTCTGTGAGGTGAACTGGACAGACATGCACACACCTCTTCCTCCCACCCAGAATTTTTCTCTACTTTAGATTCAATGCTTGGCTGTGTCTCGGAGATGAGGGGCACTTAACAGAATCTGGAAAACAGAACAGAAACTAACAAATCACGGGGATACTTTCTGCTGTGCACCTGAAAGGAACCAAAGAGACACATCAGAACAGGAAGCTTCAGGGTGGCTTGAAAGGATTTGCACACTGAAAAAGATCTCCCCACAGAACAGCCAGTCATGCAACTCCTTATCTATCCACTTGATACAAAATGACTTGAAAAGTGTCATGTTAAAGCATTTCCAATTTGTAGGAGTAAGGGTAGCCAATGGAAGAGGGTGTGTCATCCACGGAGCTGATGCTCTGAGTGCCTCTGTTGGTGTGTTTGCCTGGAGTGAGGGTTTTTTCCCTTTTCCTCCTTTTTCTCTCTCAAAATTTGCACAGCTTCACGTAAATGAATATGTAGCAGAGTCATTGAGATTTTCAGGTTTTCATATTAATAACTGGAAGATTGAGGAGCCGAGAATACAATTTTATCTGAATAACTATCTTATATGAAAAACCAAATTGCTTTTCAAACATCATCTCACAATCTACTAGGCAAGGAAGACCCTTTATGAATACCCAGTGCCTCTAACTGTAATTGCTCCCAGTCATAAATAATCCAGCTGGATAACTGGTGTTGGAGAATGTGAAAATTGACTAAACCTAAGTCTTCTGAGAAAAGCCTTCACACAACCCGCCTGAGTGAGGGCTGAGGCAGGCTGCCAACGTGTGTTCATTAGCATGCCTTTCTATCTAACTTGATCCAGGTGAGAAAGCATAGGAACAAAATAATTGTCTGTTATATTAATTGCTTTGGTATTATTTCTACCTTCTCTACCCCTAGAGCTATTTCGACACAGGCACGGAAAATCCTGTGGTTGACATATTATTCAGTGATATCAACCTGAACATAATTTTGTGCATCCCTCCCTGGCTCTGCATCATGAAAAGGAAAGATTGTGCTGAAAGGAAACACTGACACAACCTAACTGGGTTTGGGGATGCCCTGGGGTGACGGCAGTATACACTGAAAATTGTGATATCAAAGGGTGGCATGGTGTTACCAGTATAATTATCCTAGTCTTTAAAATCAGTCAACAAACATGCATATTGTCAATTGTAATCTCAAAAAGAAACAGCCAAATTATTTTTGGACAGGAAAGGAAAATATAATCAAAAATACATATCTATTGTCTATATGTTTTCAGTTTTTTTGTTTTGTGCCAATGATCACTTGCAACTATTCAAATTATGTTAAAATGACTCAAATTATTCTGTATCCACAAATCAATTTTCTATTGAATGTAAAGACATTGTGATTGAGGACAGGGGGAATAATTCAGCCAGTAGAGCTCTGAAGAGCTGTGTAAGCATAAAGATCTCTCTCCAGAAGTCAAGTTAAAGAAAGAAAATAAAATGGGCATGGTGGTCTGCATTCATAATCCAGATCTGAGGTAGGCTGAATCATATAGACCCCTAGAGCTTGCTGGGAGAACAAGGAAGATAGCATCTGAGGTATGACATCTACGGTTGTCCCCTGAGACATGTGTAGACACACACACACACACACACACCTACCTGACAGTAAACAACCATTGATGAGGGTGGAGGTTTTGTGCACTAAGTCTGCTCCAGTTCTTTCTTGTTCTCAATCATATACTTGGCAGTTGTTTGACCTGATGAGACATTTCAAACCTTTATAGATATTTTGTTCATAATATTAAGGAGAAATGTGATTAATATATTTTCAAAGTGAGCAAGGACTCACTTTCCATCAGACCTGTGAATGGCCAGTGAGTGAGTCATGTGACAACATTTACTAGGAGGGATTTTATTTAAAGCAACCATAACTCTGAGAGAATGGCTAAAATACAAAACCAACAACAGAAAAAGTCAGCAGGGAGTGGTCACACAGGTCTTAAGATAAATGACTAGTGTTCCATTGTGTAAATATACCACATTTTATGTATCCATTCCTCAATGGAATACTACTCAGCAATTAAAAACAATGAATTCATGAAATTCTTAGGCAAATGGTTGGAACTGGAAAATACCATCTTAAGTGAGGTAACTTAATCACAAAAGAATACACATTGAATGCAATCACTGATAAGTGGATATTAATTAGCCCAGAAGCTCTGAATTCTCAAGACACAATTAGCATATCAAATGATACCCAAGAAGAGGAAAAGAGAGGGCCCTGGTTCTAAAAAGGGTTGATCCAACATTGTAGGGGAGTACCAGGACAGGGAAATGGGGGGGTGATTGGGAAATGGGTGGAGGGAAGAGGGCTTATGAGACCAATGGGGAGAGGGGAACCGGGAAAGGGGAAAGCATTCGGAATGCAAACAAAGAATATAGAAAATAAAATTTAAAAAAAAAGATAAATGATAAATACCCAGCACATGGCAAAGCAGGGCTGTTTTCAAAGGTTAAATACACATATAGGTGAGACACACGTTTGCTATTACAGACTTTTCTTTCATGACTTTGCCTTCTCTCTGGGGTATTTGGAGGCATTTGTCTTAGTTCTTCAAGTTCTTCTTTGTTCTCCACATTCTACAGAGCAGTGATTCCCATTAATAATCAATACTTTAAACTTCCCTATGAAGACATGTTAAAAGTTCAGTGACTGAATATCTGAGTAGTGAGTACAGCATGCATGGCTATGATATACTGAAAATCCACTTGGCGATCATGAAATCTACATGAAACAATAGACATATGTAGGTTAATATTCCATGTGTTTGGCCAGCTCTAGATGACAGCACAGCTCTTGCGTCCGTTGCCATGGCACCCATAGCACACCCTCTGCGTATGTGTCACCTGGGTCACTGCCCGGATAAAAAACCAGTACACCAAACCATAGTTCTCTCTCTTCTTCACATCTTCCACCTCACTCCTCACCCCGTCAGAGGTGCCTCTGTTAATAAAACCTCTCTCGAGACCTGTGCTGGCTTGGCGTGCTTTATGTAGGAGTGCGCCGTTTATTCTAACACCATGAACTCCTTTCGAAGCAGAAGATATTGATGATGTATAGAGATAAGTAAAGAAAGTAGCTTCTGTGTTATGGGTAGAATTCTCTCCTAGAGCATTATGTATAGCTAGAGAGCAAATTAGTGCACATAGAAGAATGGATGCACCAGAATGCACAATGTCTGAACTGTGCTCCTGTACTGTCGCTGAGCTCAGTGACAGCAAGTGGGGTCCATGAGGACAGAATAGCAATGCCTACATCAAAGGTGCTGCTGGGGGCTCTGCAAGGCACTGTGTACATTCACATTGGTGAGATACTCGTGGGGATGTTTAGGACATTTTGGGAAAGCAAGTTAAGTTCTATCTAATTCTCCAATGTATATTTTCAGTGTGATATAAAATGAATCATATTTAAGAAGACAAGTACATTTTCAGACTAGGAATTATAGCCCAGATGTGTATGGCCTTAGGGTCAATTCCTGACATCACTGTAAAAAAATAAAGAGGAAGAAGAGTAGGAAGAAAGGGAAGGAGAAGTCAGAAGAAGAAGAGGAAGGAAGAAGGAAGAGGAAGGAGAGGAATGGAGGAGCTAGAGGGATTACCTCAGACTACACAGTGCTTGTACAGAGGACTCAGGTTTGGTTCCTAGTACCCCATGCTGAGTGGCTGAGAACCTCCTTTACCTTCAACTGCAGAGGATCTGGATACATTTTTCTAGCCTGCATAGATACCCACACATAGGGCAGTCACATAGACAGACATATACATCAATAAAAATAAACCCTAACCCTTTTTGTACTTCAAAAAACAAAGTAGCATGGAGGTGTGGGCTTACTGTTTAACCACTTCAGCAAATTCTGCCTGTGCCTGGCACCAGCTAGTGCCCTGTGAGCCAGGCTTAGCTGAGGTTGTCTCTTGCTTCCCAAGCCTCTTTCACTCATCTTTAGCCAAACAGAGGCGAGTTGCCAAGAGATCATTTCCAGTTCATGAGCCTCATTTACTGTCATAAACAACCAGGATTCATTTTCTCCCGTATGAAATCTGTACTTTAAACATAGAAAATTAACTTTTACCTCAAGAATAATCACCAGTGGAAACCTCACACATTTCAGGGGAACAAAGCAATGCCCTACGAGACACATGAAGAGCAGCAGTGATAAATCAGAGATCTAGAACACACCACAGTTGCTTTGTCACGTGAGGCAGACTTCTAAAGGTCATTTGGATGGTCCTTCCCTTGGATCTTTAGTAGGCTTTCAATATATTGTTTAAAGTTGTCATTAGTATGGATTCTAAGCCTGTTTTTCTAAACTTGGATGAACAATCCTACCATCTCAGGACCATGTCACCATGCAGATTCAAAGAGCCTGACTCCAGGATTGGCTCTATACCATGTGTGTTTTGCACTGTAGGATCTGATGTTCAGCTGTTCCTGCACTTGCTTCTTTTTTTTTTTTCTTGACTACTTTATCTGCAGGAAGATCAGTCAAAGAACTAATGACAAGGAGCAAACCATGCTTCTTCTAATGTGTCTAAAACTGAAGCATTTCATCAAAGAGGGACTCAGGGATACACTCCCAATGGAAGATGGTAAGATTAATTTACTGAGCATCCCAGAACAAAAGACTGCAACGTGGCTTCTTCCACATTGAAAATATGTACGCTTAGGGTATCAAATGGAGATGGGAACCCATATTCTCTTTCTGTCTTATGAACTGATGATTAAGGCAATGATATTTAAAGTAAATGATAATTGCCAAGCAATGGTGAGCATAACCCAAAATACAAAATAAAGTATTTCCTGAATATCATCCCTAAACTTCAACACTCTACCTTTCTGTGTAGGTAAGCATCTTTTGGGCATCACTGGAGAATCCAGAAAAGGAAGATGATGAGGATCTTATGATTCTGAAGCCACACTCAATGGTTTCATCACATACATGTCCAAGAGGTGGAAGAGAAAAAGTCAGAAACAGCTTTAAAGAGAGCCGTGCTGCTGACAGGTGCTAGGAAGAACAGAATCTGCTCCCATCTCATCCGGGAAACATCTCCATCACCCTCTTTGTTCCAGGATGTGGTTACAGTGTGTCTCAGGGACTTGTTTAGACATTGAACTGATGATAAGGAAGTGGGATCTGCCTCTCAGAGGAATGCACACATCTGGCACATCAGAGGACACTTAGAACAAATATCAGAAGTTTCACCATGACCTTGCTAAGTTAAACAGCACAATGGGAGTCTTTGCTTTTCTGAAAGACAGCCTTACTTGGTTTCTTAACATTCTTCCAAAAAAGAGACAGACAAAACTAAAAAAGAGTGTCACATTTATCCTCAACCTAGCTATGCCATTTTAGCATTAAATGTAGACTGGTATAAAAACACTGATATGTTTTTGCACCATTGACACATGACTATGTCACTAGAAGGAACTATGCAGGTAAAAACCGAATTCAAAACCACTAGTTACTCAGATGCATTTGAATGACGGTCACAATGGGGTTTCAATGAACACATGCCTAAATTGCTTCACTAGTAAACATAATATCTTGTAGTACCAAATACAAGGAAGGGATCAGAGGACATCAGTTGCTCACACATAGCCAGTAAAAATAGAACGAACTCGAACTCCAGACTCTGAGGCTACTTAAATGCTTCTTGGTTTAAGTAAACTTTTGCTTTTATTTTATATATGCTAGTGTTTTCCCTGCCTCTGTGTGTGTGTGTGTGTGTGTGTGTGTGTGTGTGTGTGTGTGTGTGTGTGTGACTGTGTGTGTGTGCCTGTATGTGTCTATGTGTGTATTTGTGTGTGTGTGTGTGTGTGTGTGTGTGTGCATCTGTGTATTTCATGCCTGTCTGGTGGCTGCAGAGGCCAGAAGAGACTGTTAGATTATATAGAAGTGGAGTTACAGACAGTTACAAGGCTGGGAATCAGACACAAGTCCTCTGGAAGATTAACGAGTCCTCTTAGACACTGAGCCATCTCTCTAGCCCCTGGAAGTTTCTTGTGTAACAGAACATGCAATTATCATACAGCTGATAAATTGTATACTGAGAAAAAGAAAAATTCACATTTCAGCCTAAATCTTCACCATTAATGTTTATAGCTGCTTTAGTTTACTAGTCCCCAAACTGGAACCTACTTAGATGTCCATCAGTTAGTTAAATGGGAAACAAACTGTGAGTTATCTAAACACAGAACACCACTTAGTGCTACAGAAGAAAAGAAAACTAACATGGAACAGCCTGAGTGACTCTCCATAGAATTATGCTGAATAAGGATGTTGAACATTTCTTTAGGTGTTTCTCAGCCATCCAGTATTCCTCAGTTGAGAATTCTTTGTTTAGCTCTGTACCCCATTTTTAATAGGGCTTTTGGTTCTCTGGAGTCTAACTTCTTGAGTTCTTTGTATATATTGGATATTAACCCTCTATAGGATGTAGGATTGGTAAAGATCTTTTCCCAATCTGTTGGTTGCCATTTTGTCCTATTGACAGTGTCCTTTACCTTACAGAAGCTTTGAAATCTTATGAGGTCCCATTTGTTATCCTTAATCAGCAGGAGAATGCAAATCAAAACAACCCTGAGATTCCACCTCACACCAGTCAGAATGGCTAAGATCAAAAACTCAGGGGACAGCAGATGCTAGAGAGGATGTGGAGAAAGAGGAACACTCTTCCATTGCTGGTGGGATTGTAAGCTGGTAAAACCACTCTGGAATTCAGTTTGTTGGCTCCTCAGAAAATCAGACATAGTACTACCTAAGGAGCCAGCTATACCACTCATGGGCATATACCCAGAAGATGCTCCAACATGTAATAAGGACACATACTCCACTATGTTCAAAGCAGCCTTATTTATAATAGCCAGAAGCTAAAAACAACCTAGATGTCCCTCGATAGAGGAATAGATACAGAAAATGTGGTATATTTACACAATGGAGTACTACTCAGCTATTTAAAACAATGGATTCATGAAATTCTAAGGCAAATTGATGGAACTAGAAAATATCCTGAGTTAAGTAACCCAATTGCAAAAGAACACACATGGCATGCACTCGCTGATAAGTGGATATTAGCCCAAAAGCTCAGAATACCCAAGATACAACTTACAGACCACATGAAGCTCAAGAAGAAGGAAAACCAAAGTGTGGATACTTTGATCCTTCTTAGAAGGTGGACCAAAATACCCATGGCTCATAGCCAACCAATAAACTGAGCATAGGGTCCCCAGTGGAGGAGCTAGAGAAAGGACCCAAGGAGATGAAGAGGTTTGCCGCCCCATAGGAGGAACAATAATATGTACCGCTTTTGCCTGGACTCAGGGACTGGGCGGCCAGGCTAACCTTGTGTGCGACAGCCCGGTTGGCGGATCGGCTGCCCAGCGGAGTGAGCGGAACACAGGGGAGGTCACAGTAGCATACACCGTCGGCACTCCCTGGGGGTGCACACAGGCTCCATCTGGTCCACAGACACAATCTGGGGCAAGGCCTCAGGCAGAAGCCCTCAGCTCTACTCTCTCCGCTTCCGGATCCAGATCAGTCTGGGGGGCAGCATCACATCTCCAAGTCCTGCAAGTGGCTAGCTGGGCTTCCGGGCGGCCAGCTGGGAGAAGTCAGTGTGCTCCAGTGAATCCAGCGGGCCCCAGCGGGAGCCTTCAGGTGCCTGCTTTGGGATCAGAACAGCCTGGGCATCAGCACACTGTCTACAAGCAGTGCAGGAGGTAAGCTGTGCACCAGAGGCCAACTGGGAAGGGGCAGCTTGCACTGGTGAGTCCAACACTGACAAGATAAACTAACACCAGTGAGATCTAGATGGCAAAAGGCAAACGCAGGAACGTCACTAACAGAAATCAAGGCAATATGGCAACATCTGAACCCAATTCTCCTCTACCAACATGTCCTGGATACCCCATCACACCAGTAAAACAAGATTTGGATTTAAAATCACTGGTCATGATGCTGGTACAGGAACACATGAAGGACATACATAAAGAAATTCAGGAGAAAATGGATCAAAAGTTAGAAGCCCTTGCAAGGGAAACACAAAAATCATTGAAAGAAATCCAGGAGAATACAAAAGCCAACAAGGAGGAAATGCAAAAAACACTTAAAGAAATACAGGAGAACTTTGGTCAACAGGCTGAGGTCATGAAAGACGGAAACACAAAAATCTCTTAAAGAATTACAGGAAAACACAAACATGCAAGTGAAGGAGCTAAGAAAAACCATCCAGGATCTAAAATCAGAAGTAGAAACAACTAAGAAAACTCAAAGGGAGACAACTTTGGAGATAGAAAGCCTTGGGAAGAAATCAGGGGACAGAGATGCAAATATCAACAACAGAATACAAGAGATAGAAGAAAGAATCTCAGATGCTGAAGATTCCATAGAAACCATGGACTCAACAGTTAAAGAAAATGCAAAATGCAAAAAGCTTGTAACCCAAAATATCCAGGAAATCCAGGACACAATGAGAAGACCAAACCTAAGGATTATAGGCATAGATGAGAGTGAAGATTTACAACTTAAAGGGCCAGCAAACATCTTCAATAAAATTATGGAAGAAAACTTCCCTAACCTAAAGAGAGAGATGCCCATGAATATACAAGAAGCCTACAGAACTCCAAACAGACTGGACCAGAACAGAAATACTTCCCGTCACATAATAATCAAAACACCAAATGTTCTAAACAAAGAAAGAATACTAAAGGCAGTAAGAGAAAAAGGCCAAGTAACATATAAAGGAAGACCTATCAGAATCACAGCAGACTTTTCACCTGAGACTATGAAGGCTAGAAGGTCCTGGGCAGATCTCATGCAGACTCTAAGAGAACACAAATGCCAACCAAAACTACTATATCCAGCAAAACTCTCAATCACCATAGATGGAGAAACTAAGATATTTCATGACAAAACCAAGTTTACCCAATATCTATCCACAAACCCAGCCCTAAAAAGGATAATAGGAGGACAACACCAATACAAGGAGGGAAACTTCACCCTGGAAAAAGCAAGATAGTAACCTTTCATCAAACCCAAAAGAAGTTAAGCATTCAAATTTAAAAAATAACGTCAAAAATGATAGGAAGTAACAATCACTATTCCTTAATATCTCTTAACATCAATGGACTTAATGCCCCAATAAAAAGACACAGACTAACTGAATGGATACGTAAACAGGACCCTACATTTTGCTGCTTACAGGAAACACACCTCAGGGTCAAAGACAAACACTACCTTAGAGTAAAAGGCTGGAAGACAATTTTACAAGCAAATGGTCTCAGGAAACAAGCTGGAGTAGCCATTTTAATATCAGATAAAATTGACTTTCAACCCAAAGTCATCAAAAGAGACCCTGAGGGACACTTCTTGCTGGTCAAAGGAAAAATACAAAAAGAAGAACTGTCAATCCTGAACATCTATGCCCCAAATGCAAGGGCACCCTCTTTCGTAAAAGAAACTTTATTAAAACTAAAAGCACACATTGCACCTAACACAATAATTGTGGGTGACTTCAACACTGCACTTTCCTCAATGGACCGATCAGGAAAACAGAAACTAAACAGGGACACAATGAAACTAATTGAAGCTTTGGACCAATTAGATTTAACAGATATATATAGAACATTCTATCCTAAAACAAAAGAATATACCTTTTTCTCAGCACCTCATGGTACCTTCTCCAAAATCGACCATATAATTGGTCACAAGACAGACCTCAACAAATATAAGAAGATCGAACTAATCCCATGCCTCCTATCTGATCACTATGGAGTAAAAGTGGTCTTCAATAGCAACAGAAACAACAGAAAGCCCACATACACGTGGAAACTGAACAATACTCTACTCAATGATACCTTGGTCAAGGAAGAAATAAAGAAAGAAATTAAAGACTTTTTAAAACACAATGAAAATGAAAACACAACATACCCAAATCTATGGGACACAATGAAAGCAGTGCTAAGAGGAAAACTCATAGCCCTGAGTGCCTCCAAAAAGAAAATGGAGAGAGCATACATTACCAGCTTAATGACACACCTGAAAGCCCTAGAACAAAAAGAAGCTATTTCGCCCAGGAGGAGTAGAAGGCAGGAAATCATCAAACTCAGGGCCGAAATCAATCAAGTAGAAACAAAGAGAACCATACAAAAAATCAACAATACCAGGAGCTGGTTCTTTGAGAAAATCAACAAGATAGATAAACCCTTAGCCAGACTGACCAAAGGGCACAGAGAAAGTATCCAAATTAACAAACTTAGAAATGAAAAGGGAGATATAACAATGGAAACTGAGGAAATCCAAAAAATCATCAGATCCTACTACAAGAGCCTATACTCAACACAACTGGAGAATCTGGAGGAAATGGACAATTTCCTTGACAGATACCAAATACCAAAATTAAATCAGGACCAACTAGACCATCTAAACAGTCCCATAATGCCTAAAGAAATAGAAGGAGTCATAGAAAATCTTCCAACCAAAAAAAGCACAGGACCAGATGGCTTCAGTGCAGAATTCTACCAGACCTTCAAAGAAGAGTTAACACCAATACTCTTCAAACTATTCCACAAAATAGAAACAGAAGGAACACTACCCAATTCCTTCTACGAAGCCACAATTACGCTGATACCAAAGCCACACAAAGATCCAACAAAGAAAGAGAACATCAGACCAGTTTCCCTTATGAACATCGATGCAAAAATACTCAATAAAATTCTTGCCAACCGAATCCAAGAACACATCAAAACGATCATCCACCATGATCAAGTAGGCTTTATCCCGGGAATGCAGGGTTGGTTCAATATACGGAAATCCTTCAATACAATCCACTACATAAACAAACTCAAAGAACAAAACCACATGGTCATTTCATTAGATGCTGAAAAAGCATTTGACAAAATTCAGCATCCCTTCATGCTTAAAGTCTTGGAGAGAACAGGAATTCAAGGCCCATACCTAAACATAGTAAAAGCAATATACAGCAAACCGGTAGCCAGCATCAAACTAAATGGAGAGAAACTTGAAGCAATCCCACTGAAATCAGGGACCAGACAAGGCTGCCCCCTTTCTCCTTATCTTTTCAATATTGTACTTGAGGTACTAGCTCGGGCAATTCGACAACATAAGGAGGTCAAAGGGATACAAATTGGAAAGGAAGAAGTCAAACTATCATTATTTGCAGACGAGATGATCGTCTACCTAAGTGACCCAAAGAACTCCACTAGAGAGCTCCTACAGCTGATAAACAACTTCAGCAAAGTGGCAGGTTATAAAATCAACTCAAGCAAATCAGTGGCCGTCCTATACTCAAAGGATAAGCAGGCTGAGAAAGAAATTAGGGAAATGACCCCCTTCACAATAGCCACAAACAGTATAAAGTATCTTGGGGTGACTCTTACCAAAGATGTGAAAGATCTGTATGACAAGAACTTCAAGACTCTGAAAAAGGAAATGGAAGAAGACCTCAAAAAATGGGAAAACCTCCCATGCTCATGGATCGGTAGAAACAATATAGTTAAAATGGCCATTTTGCCTAAAGCACTATACAGATTCAATGCAATACCCATCAAAATCCCAACTCAATTCTTCACAGAGTTAGAAAGAGCAATTATCAAATTCATCTGGAACAACAAAAAACCCAGGATAGCTAAAACTATTCTCAGCAACAAAAGGAAATCTGGGGGAATCAGTATCCCTGACCTCAAGCAATACTACAGAGCAATAGTGTTAAAAACTGCATGGTATTGGTACAGTGACAGGCAGGAGGATCAATGGAACAGGATTGAAGATCCAGAAATGAACCCACACACCTATGGCCACTTGATCCTCGACAAAGAGGCTGAAAACATCCAATGGAAAAAAGATAGCCTTTTCAACAAATGGTGCTGGTTCAACTGGAGGTCAGCATGCAGAAGAATGCGAATTGATCCATCCTTGTCTCCTTGTACTAAGCTCAAATCCAAATGGATCAAGGACCTCCACATAAAGCCAGACACTCTGAAGCTAATAGAAAAGAAACTGGGGAAGACCCTTGAGGACATCGGTACAGGGAGAAAGTTTCTGAACAGAACACCAATAGCGTATGCTCTAAGAGCAAGAATTGACAAATGGGACCTCATAAAATTACAAAGTTTCTGTACGGCAAAGGACACCATCAAAGGGACAAATCAGCAACCAACAAATTGGGAAAAGATCTTCACCAGTCCTACATCAGATAGAGGGCTAATATCCAATATATATAAAGAACTCAAGAAGTTAGACTCCAGAAAACCAAACAACCCTATTAAAAAGTGGGGTACAGAGTTAAACAAAGAATTCTCACCTGAAGAACTTCGGATGGCGGAGAAGCATCTTAAAAAATGCTCAACTTCATTAGTCATTAGGGAAATGCAAATCAAAACAACCCTAAGATTTCATCTTACACCAGTCAGAATGGCTAAGATTAAAAATTCAGGAGACAGCAGGTGTTGGAGAGGGTGTGGAGAAAGAGGAACACTCCTCCACTGCTGGTGGGGTTGCAAATTGGTACAACCACTCTGGAAATCAATCTGGCGGTTCCTCCGAAAACTGGGCACCTTACTTCCAGAAGATCCTGCTATACCACTCCTGGGCATATACCCAGAAGACTCCCCACCATGTAATAAGGATACATGTTCTACTATGTTCATAGCAGCCCTATTTGTAATTGCCAGATGCTGGAAAGAACCCAGGTATCCCTCAACAGAAGAGTGGATGCAAAAAATGTGGTATATCTACACAATGGAGTACTATTCAGCCATTAGAAACAATGAATTCATGAAATTCTTAGGCAAATGGATGGAGCTAGAGAATATCATACTAAGTGAGGTAACCCAGACTCAAAAGGTGAATCATGGTATGCACTCACTAATAAGTGGATATTAACCTAGAAAACTGGAATACCCAAAACATAATCCACACATCAAATGAGGTACAAGAAGAAAGGAGGAGTGGCCCCTGGTTCTGGAAAGACTCAGTGAAACAGTATTCAGCAAAACCAGAACGGGGAAGTGGGAAGGGGTGGGTGGGAGGACAGGGGAAGAGAAGGGAGCTTGCAGGACTTTCGGGGAGTGGGGGGGCTAGAAAAGGGGAAATCATTTGAAATGTAAATAAATTAAATCGAATAATAATAAAAAAAAATATGTACCATCCTGTATCCCCAGAGCTCCCAGGGACTAAACTGCCAACCATGACTACACATGGAAGGACCATGCCTTCAGCTTCATATGAAGCAGAGGTTGGCCTTTTTAGACATCAATGAGAAGAGAGGCCATCGGTCCTGTGATGGCTTGGCTTCCCCAGTAGGGGAATGGCAGATCAGGAAAGTGGGAGAGGGAGGTTGGTAAGCAGGGGCGAGCTTGGGATAGGGAGGTTTCAGAGGGGAAACAAGGAAAGGGGATAACATTTAACATGTAAATAAAGCAAATACCTAATAAAAGAAAAAATAATTATGCTGAATAAACATCTTAATGTCAAAGCACAACTAATACAAATATATTACACAAACACACACACACACACACACACACATACTCTAGTAGACATTTGAAGTAGCAAGATAATGTGTTAGGTGAACCAAGCGAATAAAAGCAAGGTTAGCAAGAAATAAAAGAGACATAAGAATTCCAAGTAGGTATTATTTAAAAATCCTAGTAAATTCACCTTGGTACTTTTAAAAGGTAGTATCATGTGTAATAGAGAAGTTGACAAAGCTACTAAATAATAAACTTGAAAAACCATATCTGAAATTTATGATAAACTGAATGAGCTTAACAATAATGGTACCCTAGATGATGAGATCAGTGTTTTAAATGTGGAGGGGCTGAAGCTAGTTAAGCTCAAGAATACAAAGAAAAGTACCACAGAAGGATGCCAACATCGCTCAGTGACCCCGAACACCTTCCCACAGAACTTGAAACAAACACAAGTAGAACTGTAAGACAAGCCGTCATCAGAAGTATTGAAAACTGTAAGTTCCACCATTATCTAAACTCTGGGTTAGGGGCAAATAAACGGAAAGAAAGCTAAGGAAGAGGGAGTTGTAAGAGACTGTTATAGACACTCACACGCTCAAGTGTCAGGGCATCACAGACACAATAACGGAAGAGTTCTCACTGGAGAACTTCACATTGGGGAGAAAAAAAAAATCACACTGCTGAATTGCCAGACTCACACTGAAGAAATACATAAAGCAAAAGATTGATGGAGTTTTAATATAGTACATTCAATTATGAGAAAATACATTGCAAATTGTATTTTTGTAATTGTAATTATGGGATGAAATTGTAACATAGGACAACAAATTCATCTGGAATAACAAAAAACCCAGGATAGCTAAAACTATTCTCAGCAACAAAAGAAATTCTGGGGGAATCAGTATCCCTGACCTCAAGCAATACTACAGAGCAATAGTGTTAAAAACTGCATGGTATTGGTACAGTGACAGGCAGGCAGATCAATGGAACAGGATTGAAGATCCAGAAATGAACCCACACACCTATGGTCACTTGATCCTCGACAAAGAGGCTGAAAACATCCAATGGAAAAAAGATAGTCTTTTCAACAAATGGTGCTGGTTCAACTGGAGGTCAACATGCAGAAGATTGTGAATTGATCCATTCTTATCTCCTTGTACTAAGCTCAAATCCAAATGGATCAAGGACCTCCACATAAAGCCAGACACTCTGAAGCTAATAGAAAAGAAACTGGGGAAGACCCTTGAGGACATTGGTACAGGGAGAAAATTTCTGAACAGAACACCAATAGCGTATGCTCTAAGATCAAGAATTGACAAATGGGACCTCATAAAATTACAAAGTTTCTGTACAGCAAAGGACACCATCAAAAGGACAAATCGGCAACCAACAAATTGGGAAAAGATCTTCACCAATCCTACATCAGATAGAGGGCTCATATCCAATATATATAAAGAACTTAAGAAGTTAGACTCCAGAAAACCAAACAACCCTATTAAAAAATGGGGTACACCAGTCAGAATGGCTAAGATTAAAAATTTAGGAGACAGCAGGTGTTGGAGAGGATGTGGAGAAAGAGGAACACTCCTCCACTGCTGGTGGGGTTGCAAATTGGTACAACCACTCTGGAAATCAGTCTGGCGGTTCCTCTGAAAACTGGGCACCTCACTTCCAGAAGATCCTGCTATACCACTCCTGGGCATATACCCAGAGGATTCCCCACCATGTAATAAGGATACATGCTCTACTATGTTCATAGCAGCTCTATTTATAATTGACAGATGCTGGAAAGAACCCAGGTATCCCTCAACAGAAGAGTGGATGCAAAAAATGTGGTATATCTACACAATGGAGTACTATTCAGCCATTAGAAACAATGAATTCATGAAATTCTTAGGCAAATGGATGGAGCTAGAAAACATCATACTAAGTGAGGTAACCCAGACTCAAAAGGTGACTCATGGTATGCACTCACTAATAAGTGGATATTAACCTAGAAAACTGGAATACCCCAAACATAATCCATACATCAAATGAGGTACAAGAAGAAAGCAGAAGTGGCCCCTTGTTCTAGAAAGACTCAGTGAAGAAGTATAGGGCAAAACCAGAACGGGGAAGTGGGAAGGGGTGGGTCGGAAGACAGGGGGAGAAAAGGGGGCTTATGGGACTTTCGAGGAGTGGGGGGCTAGAAAAGGGGAAATCATTTGAAATGTAAATAAAAAATATATCGAATAAAAAAAAGACAAAAAAAATGAGAATGACGAGGGATTAGTAATTAGTGAAAAAAAAAAAAAAGAATTCGTGTTTTAAAGTTACCTCTATAAAACAAACTTTCAGGATTAAATGATGACATACCCTGTGGTCCATTGAGAGAAGTGCAACTTGAAATAAGCGTGCAGGATGAGTCAAAGATGAACATAAACAGAACCATCTCACAAAACTGGTGTGTGGGAGTCATTTCCTGTTGCTCTGGGGAAGGCCTGTTATAATCGCATGAAGGAGAAATGAACCCAGTTACGAAAACCCCTCATAGCCACTCCACAGGCCTCATTAAGTCTTCTCTCCCAGCGAAGCCTAGATTGTGTCAGGTTGACAGTTTAAAGGAAGTGTCACAATCCAAGATGGGGTAGGTTACTAGACTGTAGACTGTGTTAAGGAAGCATGCTGTGAAGTTCAGACTGAAGTATGCATTCGTGACCTGGGGATGACGAAATTGCTGTAGAACATTAAATAGTAAATTTTTGGAAAGTGACACATCATAAAAATGAACAAGAACACATGCACAGAAAAAAGTAATTAAAGAGAGAGATGATACATTGAACAAATACTACAGTGATATCCTTAAATATGCCAAGGCAGACATAAACAAGAAGATAAAAGTATTTAGTAACACTTAAAATCGGATTGGTGGACAATTGTATTGGATGTGAATACTAAAGTCACAGCAACTCAAAGAGGATAATTTTTAGGGCAGTTAAAAAGGTTGAACAAGCTATCTAAATGTACATGTTAAGTAAACATATACATCAATTAAAACAAATGTAATAAGAAAGCATACATTCCTTATAGACTAATGAGAAGGTAATACAACAGAACGGAATGTCAGGATGAGAAATAAATTGTAAATCTATATTGGGTATTACTTTGCCATGAAATTTTCTAAGACAATCAGATATAAAGAGCAAATTAGGAGATCTGCAAGGCAACCCACAGTTCTATTGGAGATTTACAGGAATGAACACATAAAGCAGACAGAAAATTCAGGGAGATTTTTTTTAAGCCAGTTTCACCTACTTGTCATTTGTAGACTATTTCATACAAAATGTACATACTTTTGAAGGGTGATCATAACTTCACAGACAATATGTGACACTGGAAAATAACTTTTCATAAAAGGAAATCGAATAAGAAGATGAACAGTGTGTCCTCTAGCCATACCAGCATTAAATTACAGATCAATAAACGCATACCCACTAAATCTTAAATATTTTAGGTGTAATGAGAAGAAGTATGTCAAAGAATAAGCAAATAAACTAGAAAAATTTTCAAATAGGTCAAAAATGAAAACTCAATGCATCACGCTTGTGAGATCCTATATAAAGGACTTAATAAATATATTGGAGAAATGATAGTGGTCTTAGCATGCTGTTAAGAATGTTGTCTGTCTCCCTGCAGAATAATAAAATTAGGTGAGTCCTCTCCTGTCACAAAAATCAAACTCAATATGTATTAAATATTGACATGTAAAACCAGAAACAGAAGCTGCTGAAGGCAACATGAAGAAATATACAGGATGTTTGAATGGGCAAGGGACTGTTTGGATAATCTGTCAAATGCACAGAAACATCAATCAAAATAGAGATGTAAGGTTACATTAAATTAATAGTGCTTCAAACCCACCCTTGACATGGCTTGTATGGTCGAGAAGCTGAGACTAGAGAGCCCACAGAACTAGTGTAAAAATCAAATACTACTGCTCTTCTAAAGGAAGAAAGCTTAAAATGACTCCTAATGACATCCTGCTGCATTAATAGATCAGTGCCTTGCTCAGCCATCAGCAGAGTACCTTTCTCCTGCAGCAGACAGGAACAAATACAGAGACCTGCAGGCAGGCAGACAGAATGCAGAGTGATGGACTCCAGTACACTCAGTCTTGAATGTACCAACGTCCATCAAATTTCTCCCCTCAGGCCTCAGTCAACTCTGTGGAAGAGGCAGCAGGAAGATTGTACTAGCCAGAGGGGATGGAAGACACCAAGAAAACAAGGCCTTTTGAACACAGCAGTACCAATGCACACTTGAGCTGATGGGGCGTGGCAGCATGCACAGGACCTGTACAGGTCTAAACCAGTTGGGGTCTTAGAGAGGAAGTGGACACAAGCCCCCATCCCTAACCCAGAAAGCAATCTCCAATTGATAGACACTCGCAAATGAAAAATTAATTTTCTCTAATAGAGTCTTACTAGATATGCAAAACACTCCTTTTTTAAAAGTATTTGTTTGTTTGTTTACATCCAAAGCACTGCCCTCCTTGACTGGCATCACAGCCTCCCTGTATCCTCCCATCCTGTTTCGCCAAGTCTCCACAGCATTAGGCTCATCCTCTCCTGCTGAGAGCAGACAAGTCAGCCATGTTGGAAAACAGATTCGACAACTTTAGGAACAGCGCTTGCTTTAGTTGTTATGGGACCCACATGAAGACCAAACCACACATCTACACATGTGCAGGGGGTCCTAGATCCAGCCTGTCTTAGGCTCTTCGGTTGGTGGTTCAGACTCTTGAGAGCCCCCCACTCCAAAGGCTCAGGTTAATTGACTCTGTTGGTCTTCCTATGGAGTTCCTGTCCCCTTTGAGGCCCTCATTCTTTCCCACAACTCTTCCATAAGACTCCCCAAACTCTGTGCAGTGTTTGACCATGAATATCTGCATCTGTTTCAGTCAGCTGTGGGGAGGAGCCTCTCAGGGGACAGTTATGCTAGCTTCCTCTCTGCAAGCCTAACAGAATATTAGTAATAGTGTCAAGGATTGGTGATTGTCCAAGTGATGGATCTCAAGATGGGCCAATTATCATTTGGCCCTTCCTTCAGCCTCTGCTCCATCTCTGTCCTTGCATTTATTGTAAACAGGACAAATTTTGGGTTGAAAGGTTTGTGGGTTGGTTGGTGTCCTTATCCCTCCACTGGGGTCATGCCTGGTTATAGGACATGGCCTCTTCAGGTTCCATATCCCCAGTATTAGGCATCAGCTAAGGTGACCTGCATTGACTCCAGGAAATCTTCCCCATCCCAGGTTTTTGCAATATCCTAGAGATCCCACCCTCCTCAAGCAGCTACAGATTTCCATTCATTCTCCTGGGCCTCTGGGCCTCTGGGCCTATCTCCTGTCTCTCTCCATGCCTACTCCTTCCTCCCTTATTAAGGGGGGTGTTGCAGCCAAAACACTCTTAAGGAGGGGCCCAGCAGGAGATGACCAATATAAAACAAATTCATTGGCATTTTGGGAAATTTTCTGTCTCATAATGTTTTGTCAGAACTTCTTTTCCCTCTAACCTTCCAGGTCATTTGTGTATATATTATGGTTTCTGACTATGCTATGGAATTTCTGTGTGTGACAATGGGTGTGTCTTTAAGTCTATGTGTGTTTCTTATGGCTTTCCTTAGGCTCTCTTTTTCTTCTATTTGTTTACAGATAGGTGGTCTGCCGGTGATTTGGGAGGAAAAAAATGGGTGAAACCAGTAATAATGAATAAATACAGCTTTCTTTTAGGAGAGATGTGATTGTTCTACAACAGATGGTGACAACGGTTCTATGGATATACCAATGAGCCATTCACTTCAAGTGGGTAAATTGTTCACTATGTGAATTTTATTTTGATGAAGCTGCTTTATATAAAAAAAAATACATAATGAAATGCTGACTCTTACTTTTGTTTGCAACAACCCTTGCCTAATGGTGTTTATGAAGTTTCTATTACTCCAGCAAAATCAGACACCACAAAGCAAGTAGGCTTCTGTCTGAGAAGGAAACTGCTATCGCTTCTCTCTAAGCCTAGAGAAGGACTTGGGGATTTGCTCTCAGAAACCAAGAGTATTCTTCCCCAGCACCATGGGGCAGCATGGCTTCTGCATGATTCCTCCATCCCTAAACACCAGCTCCCTTCACTGCATGCTCAAAGATTCATGAATGAGAGACCTTTAGAACCTACAATTGTTCTTGAATTCCATTTAATATGCGGAATATATGCAATTTTGTTCAAGCAAAGAAGCTCAGTATATTCCTTCTAGCTTAGATCCAGCAATTGTCCTCTGCATTTTAATTAACAAGGAAAGAATCTACTCTCTTTTTTGGAGGGGGGGATTTTTTCCCCTGAGACAGACTCTTGAGAACCCCCCACTCCAAAGGCTCCAGTTAATTGACTCTGTTGGTCTTCCTATGGAGTTCCTGTCCCTTTTGGGGCCCTCAGTCTTTCTCACAGCTCTTCCATAAGACTCCCCAAACTCTGTATAGCCCTGGATGTCCTGGAACTCACTCTGTAGACCAGGCTGGCCTCAAACTCAGAAATCTGCCTGCCTCTGCCTCCCAGAGTGCTGGGATACAGAGTGCCACCACCACCTGACTAGAATCTACTCTTTAAGAATGTTTAAAATTTATGGTACTGTGGAAGGGAGGGTACACACACACACACACATACACACACACACAGAGAGAGAGAGAGAGAGAGAGAGAGAGAGAGAGAGAGAGAGACAGAGACAGAGACAGAAACAGAGACAGAGAGAGACACAGAGAGAGCTTTCTGAGAGCTATGGAAAAAACCAACATGGAGAAGACCCCACAGAATGAGAAAGGGTATTCACAGGTCATTCATCTCACGACTCAAATGCAAAATGTACAACCAAAGTCCCCTCAATAATCCAGTTAAAACAATCGCTTGATTTTTTGCATAGACACTTATCAAATAAGGGATAAAATTGACCAGGTATATCAAAAGATACTGTACATCACTACCAAGAAAATGTAAGCCAGAATCATAAATTAGTACTCAAAATTAGAACAATTACTAAAGTACAAAGCAAACAGGTACTGGTAAGTTTGAGGCAATAGCCTGGTCCTCAGTGATTAATTATTGATGGAACAAAAAGAATTAGTTAATCTGTAATGGAGAACAGTATGGGAGACCTTAAAATATTAAAAGTGGAACTACTCATGGCTGAGGAAACCCACCTCTGGGTATATTATAGACACAGAAATGCAGTCAGTATATTAAGGAATGTCTGCATTTGCAATTTAGTTACTATGGTATCCACAACTGTCAGAAATAAAAACAGCCTAATTGTCCATCCATTATTAAATGCCTCAAGAAAATGCAATTTTATACTTTTTATATAATGAAAAGCATTCCACCATACAGAATAAAAAATGAATATATTTGAATCAAAACTGATGGAACTGGGAGGGGGTAATATGAAAAAAATCCATGTTTTTTTTTCATGTAAACTATGTCTTTGGTCTCATGTATAGAAACTAAGAGATATCTGTCTTTATATAGTATTAATAGAACCTAGTGATGAAAATCATCACAGATAGTAGATACCTGGGGAACAGTTAAATAGAAGAAATAAATTTGGACACACCACAGCACAACAGGATGGCTATAGTTCACAAAGGTCTATGTTAGATTGATGAAGATCCAGGATAGAGATGCTGGAATTCTCTATCACAGAAAAATAATCAGAATGCTAATTGTTCTGAATTGGTGTCAAAACACCATATGTGTCCTGATTAGGGTTTCCATTGTTTTGATCAAACATCATGAATCAGGCAACTTGGTGAGGTAAGGGTTTATTTCAGCTTACAGCTCTCAGGTCACACCCTGTCATGGACATAAGGCAGGCACTGAATCCAAGGCAGGAGCCTGAAGCAGCCAGAGAGGAATTCTGCTTACTGGTGTGCTTGCCACAGCTTGCTAAATCTGCTTTCTTATACCAACTGTCCACGGGCGGCACAAAACCAGTGTGCAGGGCTCTCCCATCTTAATCATTTCTTATACCCACAGGCCAGTCTTATAGAGGCATTAAGAGTCCCTCTTCTCAGAAATGTCTATGTCAGGTTAACAAAACCCAATCAGTACATTATGCATGTTTTAAAATATGACTATGTCCTTACTAATGTATTAACTGATTCATGTCTTTACAAATAAAGGTAGTATAACTTGAAAATAAATAAGGACCGGAAAGTTCATGAGGATGTCTTAGCCCCCCCAACACACACACACACACACACACATACCTACAGCCCAGCGTGAGCAACAACATAGAGTTAAATAATAAAAAGCCCTGTGTTGAAATAGAGTTCTTCATCTATCCTCTGAGGTAGAATCTAAAATGTTTACCTCACACATAATGAGAGAGCACATCAGTGACTCCCTGAGTCTGGAAAAGTGGATAGGAGAAAGGATTGGATTTGGCCAACAGGTACAACATTGTGGTTATATTGAAAAACATGCTTTGAGTTTCTCCTACCCAGAGTGTCACAATGTAATGGCAGTAACACAGACCATGTCTCATCAAGCTAGAAAAAACAGCTAGAAAAGTCTTACAATAAATGTTTCAGCAGATAGATATAATTGTATCTATTGTATAATTATATAATAATGTATAATTGCGTATCTGCGTAAACAATGATATATAGCAATCTATAACAAACTATAATTTTTCTTTTAGATTTACATTTATATTTTAATCATGCATATATGTCTTGGAATGTGTATGTGTGGTTTCAGAAGAAGTATTGGATTATCCGGAGATGGAGTTGTAGATAATTGTGAATCACTAAGCAGGGGTACTAAGAACCAAACTTACATCCTCTGTAAGAGTGGTACACACTCTTAATATTAAAGACAAGCCATCTATCCTACTGCAAACTAGGTATCATTGTAGAATATTGGTTACTTTTTAAGTCCCATAGAGATAGTTTTCTTTATATTTATCCTATCCTATTTAAGAAGAAAATAATTTCCATATAAGCTCTCTTACAAAACATACAACATTGGAAAACATTCCAACTATTTTATGAGGTCAGAGTATATAGATTTATATGTTTAATCCAAATTTAATATATTCATGAAAATGTATAAGTATATATCTAAAGCTCTTAAAACTGTACCATTAAAATAGATGACTGTTATCTTATGGAAATTATACTTGGATATTATGGCTAACATTCTGAAGTCATCTTTGTGCATTTGGTCTTGAAAATAATCACATTAAGATCAATATAATTCAGAAAGTTGCACGAAGCTGGGATTTAAATTCTCCACAGCAAGTGAAAAGAAAGTGCATTTTATTTTTTTTTCTCCTGAAATTTATGTCCCACCGGGGAATAAAAAGAATTCTCATGCATTACTGGCAATGATGTAAAAAGTACACAGCCATTTTCCATAGATCTACAAGACTGTTCAAGCCATCTGCTGAGCATTAGGTAAAGGCATTATCCCAGCAAACCCCATTGCTACAATAGCTCAGGCAGGAATGGATGACATTTGAAATGCACAAAATTATTAGGAAAAATTGAAGGAAAGAAGATAACCATTTTAGCACAAAGATAGATAGGAGAAGTCTATTTTGAATCTCCAGAAGAGCCAAATTGTGAGGAGAGTGTGGCAGAGCGGTGGGAAGTAGGTTCTAGTGCTAGGATGTGCAAGCATTAGGACCTTGTTAGGTCTCAAAGAAGCACAGAACAAATGGCTAAATGAGGCACCTATCTATCTTACCAAAGTGGACACAGGCCACGGGGTTCTCCGCCAAGCATCTGCTAGAGTCTGGCCTCTTCAACACTTCTCATCCCTGAGAACTCTCAATCCTCTGAGCAGCTTCTCTTTCCTTATTCCACCTCTCTTTCCCACATAATGAGTCATTTTAGCCATGTGCTTTCTTGTGTCTCCTCTTGGTCCATAACTCCTCTCTTACTCCTTTTGCCTTCTTTCTTCTCATCCTCTTCCCCACCTCAACCCCCTCCTCCTCTTATGGCTTAGTCCATTCTTCTGGCCATGTTCAATCTGGACTCCACAAGAAGTCTCTGGTTGTCTTCTCCCTCACATCTACCATAAAGTCCCTCTCCTCAACCATACACAGGAAAGGTTGTATCCTCATTTTCATTCAGACGTGAATAAAGAACCTCGGTTCACTCAGAAAATCCTGGGGGACAGATTTGCACACACACAACCCCAGTGTTATAGACGGTCAGAGGGATGATTGCTGGGTCTTGCTGCCTGCCTTCCAGCATGGCTCCAAATTCAAGGAAAGATCATTTCAAGCAGTAAAGATGAGTAGTGATGAATCCAGACCTTCAGTCTGTCTTCCATGCGTGTACAGTTATATGTGCCCACTCCTACCTTAATAAATAGGAGCACATATCACATTCACCGACACCACACTTCCACAAAAGGCAACAGTATAAGCAAATTAAAAAGTCTTCTGTATGTAATCAGATAGGATCATAACAAAATCCCTGAGTGACAGGGTCTTCTCTTTTTTTAACACCTGAGGGGATATGCTGACAATAAAAACATAAAAGGCATTCCTGTTGGATAAATGACATTTCGAGAAGGGTCTGGAGAGAGTGTGAGTGAGAGGTGGGTTAGCATGGTTAGCCTGCTCAGAAAGTGGGGTAGCAAAGACAAGCAACTGCCCTCAGAGCACATCCAGTGCCATGGTTTCTAGACATCAATCCCGCACTGAACCTCTTGGGTACATTCTTCTTCAGGTTCCTCCTAAAGATATGTGACACCTCTTCTTTTACTTGAGCAATTTAAGCGTTTTGAAGGTAATACCTCTAGTGTAGCTCGGCAAGAATGGACCTCCTTGCCAACTCTGCAGTTTAAATAAGTGTGGATCTTTGTTCAAAAATCACAATAAGCACTCCAGATATGTGAAAAATCATACAGCGAAGGAAAACAGTAGCTGCTCAAGGTCAGGAGTTTCCTTCAATACACTAGTCATGATATGTGCCTCGCCCCGCAACCTTCCTTAAGTTGACAGTCTCAAGCATTTCATTTTCATACCTATAAGAAAATTGGTATTGAGCAGTGGGGAAATTACCATGACAGACTTGACCATGTGATTCTCAAGCCTTCATAGTCTCGAGAGCAAGTTTATAGGGAATTTCGGTTTGAGCTAAGGACTCTAGAGACCCAGCATGCTAGAAGCAAAGAACAGTAATGGGCCATTAGTGCAGGGCAGGGGAGTTGGAAGAACACAGTGCTAAGAAAAATGCTGACTCCATACCTAGCTCATTGTCTTCGTCAGGGTTTCTATTCCTGCACAAACATCATGACCAAGAAACAAGTTGGGGAGGAAAGGGTTTATTTAGCTTATACTCCCATATTGCTGTTCATTACTAAAGGAAGTCAGGACTGGAACTCAAACAGGCCAGGGAGCAGGGGATGATGCAGAGGCCATGGAGGGATGCTTCTTACTGACTTGCTTTCCCCTGGCTTGCTCAGCCTGCTCTCTTATAGAACCCAAGAATACCAGCTCAAAGATGGCACCACCAACAAGGGGCCCTCTGCTCCTTGATTGCTAATTGAGAAGATGTCCCACAGCAGAACTCATGGAGGCACTTTCCCAACTGAAGCTTCTTTCTCTGTGTAACTCCAGTCTGTGTCAAGTTGACATGCAAAACCAACCAGTACACTCATGATATTTCAGAGGAATATAAGAACTGTATTAGGAACTGCCTAGAGGTCATTCTATGTATAACCCTCCTCTACCCATCAAAGACTACAGTCTGAAAAGAAAACTCCACTCAAAAAAAGAGATCCTAAACAAGTGAACCACGGAAGGAGTTCTCTGTTACGAATCAATCTCCTAAAGCATCGTGTACCCCAGAATCTGCTGGGTACCCATGAGCCACTGCAACTCTGATCCAAGCAGAACATAGTATATCTTGAGCTGATCTCAGAACATGATGCATTGTAGTAAGAGCTTTGAGAGGGAGGAGGACATGGGGCTTATGGGAAGATTTTTTTCTGAAGCCTGGAAGGCATAATGGGATCAGGTTCACTGCCAGGAGGTATGGGGAGACACCTGCATGTATCTCAGAAGATGTAACCTAGTGTGCAATGGAGACACCAGATATTTGAGAAACCAAAATCATGGTACATCTATGCAGGAAGGCTGCAGGCATGGAGTAAAGCTAGCCCAAAGAAGACACTCTGTGTTGTAGGAAACAGAAGAAGACCAGACTGCCAAAATGTTCAGAGTCCAGATGATTTCAACTTGGGTCCAGGTGCCAGACAGTCCTGCCAAAAGGATTTTGTCCTGACAGATTTTAGGCTTCAGTCTAGTATTTCTTGTGTATATCTGCATTCAAAAATGTATATTAAAATCTAGTTTTGTACCATATCTTATAAGCAGCATCACCATCACTTCTAGAGAGCACCATTGCATTACACCATCTCTTCTAGATACTATGCATTTCATAAACAATAACAAGAATGAGTCAAATGGTACCTAATATTTTAAAAACTGCTATTCTAAAAGTAGGTCCCCCAAACAGGCCTACTAACTAATAATTAGGTTGGGACTTGCAAAACAGATGTTCACATTTCCACACAAACGATGGTCAACTAATGTGGCATTTTGTATGTGTGTGCATGCATATGTGTTTGTGTTCATGGACTTGTGCATGGGCAGAGGACTGCCTCGGGTACAGCCCACCTTTTGTTTTAAAACAGGGTATCTTTTTTCCCATCAATAAATTAATTTACTTGCTTTACATCCTGATGAGAGCTTCCCCTCCCTCTTCTCCTCCAAGTCCCCCTCTCCCACCCCTGCTCCATCAGTCCCCTCCCTTTCTCCTCAGAGAAGGGGAAACATCCCATGGATATCCAGCAGCCTTGGCATATCAAAATCAGGGTTTCTAATTGGCACAGAGGATGACCGGATGGACAGCAAGACTCACTAGGCTCTGCCATCTTGCTCTCTTCAGTGCTGCATGGCAATCAAGTTCCAGCATAATCTACTGTTTCCTGCAGGATGTGGGGGGTCTGAACTCACAGTAACAACTGGAATATCCCCCTTGTCCTAAATACATATTTTTAAAATAGCCATCATCCCATTTCCATACCCAGGATGCAGGACACTCTCAGAATTTATTTTCAGGATCTTGTTTTGCTATGCACTAAATGTTTTCTTGAACAAATAGGATTTTTTTAGTTTCCTAGAATCAGTTATTCTCTGGATTTTTAGCAAAACATCTCACCTAATGTATTGCAAACACTTAAACTCTCAGATTTCCTGTTTTTGCAATGTCAAGAATAAATGATGCAGGCTATTGTAATTAATAACAGGTTCAGAGTACCAGGAAGATGCAATGCCGTAAGAAGAAAAATCATCTCTGCTGAGTCCCAGTAGCAACATTCAAAGATAAAGAAACTCTCCATACCAGATAAAGAGAATTGGCTCTGGTGTTTAAATGCCTTATTGATATCAGTCTATCTCGGTCACTATGTAATTTTGCCTCCATGTGGTTAGTCTGAGACCTTATCTGAGAACAGAGAGCTGAGACTGTAAGTAGTCAGAGATGTTAATTGCTTCAATTACACCATTTGGAGGCAACAGAGCAACTCTCTTCTTCACGGTGCCCTTTGCCATAGCTGAAGTGTCTCCATTAGATGTCCTTCACATAGAGAAATGGGACGTGATTAACACAGGGCTGTACAGGGAGCTCCTTAATGAAAATTATCTTTCATCTGCTGATATCAGAGTCAGAGCAAACACCAGTAGAAAAAAAAGAAAAACAGATATGTTAGATAGATAAGGAATTCCCCCAAAGTCTTTCACATCTTTTCAGCATTGAAAATCATTGCAGGAATGAGACAGAGGACCTGCAGATGCATTCAATTCAAATGTACTGAAGAGGGAATCTTGGTCGAGGATCAAAGTAGCCATTGCACACAGAAGAATGAATTGCAATTCTGATTGGTGCAGCCTGCACCTAAGCAGTAGGAGTCTGTCTGGATTGGTGGAATGGTGGCTGGTGTGTAGAGAAAATCTCCTGTGTAATAGATGGTTGCATCATTTGCCAATTAAAAAACAAACAAACAAAAAAAAACCTATCTATGGCCTATAAAAAACAGTAGAAGAGAAGGTGGGCCATTCAGTAGCTAAAAAAGATTCTGGGATAGCATCAAGCACAGGAGGAGTTGCCAAGGAATATGATGGACATCAGAAAGATAGGAGCTGAGTGGGGGTAACCAACTACGTGCCAGAACTTAGGTTAGAATAAACAAGATATCAAGCTATGTTCTAATTGGGGAACAGACAAAATGCATGTCCTAGGTAATTGTAAAAATATTTGAGTCTCAGACTCATTAATCTGGGAGACTGGGGCCTGGAGAGAAAAAAAAAAAAAAAAAAAAAAAAAAAAAACCTCAGATTTTACACAAGTCTGACTGGGAACCGGAGAAATCAGGTAGGGTGGAGAGAGGATAAAATATTGTGAGAAACTAATGGAATGGTTGGGGCAATTTCAGGAGCAGGTGCAAACCTAGTACAATGGAAATTCTATGGAATCTATGAGATTAACACTGGCAAAGACTCTGAGCAGATCCAGGTCCTGAACTGGCCAGTTTCTGAAACCAGGCGAGGCCTCAAGTGAAGGGACAGGGACACTAACAGAGCCACAAAACCTTTTACCTACAGTCTGTCCTGCCTGCAGAGTATACTGGGACTGGAGCCTAGCAGAATCATCACCCAAGAGACCAGAGACTTTATCCGGCAAATGATGGTATCAGGTGCAGAGTCTCATAGCTAAACATTACAAGAACATGGCCCACAGAATCAACCAACCTGGATTCACGGGAACTTGCAGAGATCATAAGCCTGTAGAGGTCTGACCTAGGTCCTCTACATATATATTATGGAAGAATAGCTTTATGTTCTTGAAGAAATCCTAGCAATGGAAGCAGGGGCTGTCCCTGACTCATTTGCCTATTTGTGGGGCCATTTTCCCCCTATTGGATTGCTTTGTCCAGCATTGATGTGATTGTATATGCCTGATCTTATTGTAGCTTCACAGGCCATGTGTTTGTTTGATGTTTCTGGAAGACCTGCCATTTTCTGAGGGGGGGGGCACGGTGAAGAGACAGGAAACTGAAGTCTAGATGTGATATATGAATAAAAAGAGTACATTAAAAACATAGTATGAACTGGTGACATTCTCTTGTGAGAAATACAGATGTGGGGAATGGAGCGGGTGATAAGAAATCAGTTAACATATGTTCTGTTCATGTTGTTGTGATCAGATACTTGACAAGAAGTCATGTGGAGGAGGAAGGGTCCATGATGCCTCATTGTCTAAGGAGGGATTCATCTGTCGGGATGCATGGTCACAGGACCATGAGACTGCAGGTCCTACTGCATCTGTCTGAAGTCAGGACACAGAGGAGGCATGAAGTCCATCAGGGATATGGAACGCTAAGCTCTTACTAAATAATTCCTTCCAGTGAAGCTCTACCTCCTAAAGGTTCCACAACTTTCCAAAACCAGTTCTCCCAGAGACCAAGCATGAACAAATAGGGACATTTCACATCCCAACCCCGAGGACCTCAGTAAGGGATTCCAGTAATTCAGAAACAAGAGCAGGAAGCAAAGTTGTGCTCCGGCTCAGTTTCCTTGCTTTGATTTGGTTTTGTCCTGATTTCCCTCCAAGAAGAAAGTGCTACAGTTAATGACGCTATAAATATTTTCCCTTTCTTCATCAGCAGGATACAGAAAGGACAAAGACAAGAGATGAGCCACATCTGGAAGAAAGGGACCTCAAGCCATCCCTCTATCATTGTGTCAGGGCAGGCATTACTAATCCATCCCCATCACTGTGCCCTGGCAGGAATTCCTAATCCACCCTACAGACTTTGCTGTGGCAGACACTCATAGTGTTGTTTCTAGTTCATCTCAAGTACAACATTTAGATTCTTCTAAATCTAAAATGAATCAAGAAGGTTGTTTAGTAGACTAGACATCACTGTTCTCTCTATATCCCAAAAGAAAGCAGAAAATAGAGTTATTAAAAAAGTATCAATATTTTCTTTCTTGCAAATTACTATGGAATAGTTAGTGGTTATCTCAAAGTTTACAACAAGAATGTTGTCAAAAATATCCACATTTATAAATAAGACAATATTTCTTTTTTTAAAAAAAGCATAAATGATGACTAGTAGAATGAAGTCAGACTGTAATAAAAGCTTGTGTTATCAACCTTTCCTTGTTGAGACTCTTGAGAGTGGTGTGGGGTGAGGTGGGTGGGGGTGGGGTGGGACTAACTGACACTTCACATCTAAAGATACACCCTTGAAACTGTTTCTAAAAGCTCTAAGTGGTTCTGTTTCTATCTTTTCTGTCAGTCTATATATCTATATATCTATATATCTATATATCTATATATCTATCTTCCTTTCTATCATCCATCCATGTATCTATTGTGTATCTAAGTATCTATTTATTGATGTATGTATGTAGCTATCATCCATCCATCTGTTCATCCATGTATCTATGTATCTATATATCTGTGTATCTATATATCTATCTACCCATCTGTCCATCCACCTATCCATCTATCCATGCACTATGGCATATATATGTAGCCCCTGTATAATTAATGCTATTGAAGTCAGTGAAAAATACACTCTTGTATTTAACAACTGGAAAAAATTGGAAAAACAGCATTAACAAAGAAGAACTATGGGGGTGGCATTCTCCTTTAACATCTAAGTTCAGAAGTGTGATTTTCCAAACAACACTAGAAATACTAAAACTCTGCTTGCTCCAACACTTCTCGTGCCAAGGTGACTGAAGCCAGATGCATACAGTTATTTTCTATCCAACTGTGCCCGAGAACAAAACGGCTAAATACAATGGGTTGTAAGCAAAGCTTCACACAGAGAAATCAAAGGGTAGGAAAAGAAGCCTGGGAAACGTCATGAGATGAAAACGAACTAAAGGCCTTTATCTTTTATTTATATTGTGAACAAATGAGAAAGCCTTGATAGGGACTGATAAATTGTTTTCAAGGGAGGGATGAGGTAGGAAATGGTAATTAATGCTTATTGTGCCTTTAGATTTTTATCTCATGCAAGAAGAATGTGCTGTGGGAGTTTGAGCCCATATTAAAGGTACTAAAGGTTTTAGTGAGTTTAAAACCCATGTAAGTCATCTTAAATTTGAACCTCAGGTAATTATTATTTGTATTCAGTCTGAGTCACTGAAGGCATTGGCTGTGAAGAGATTTTAAGTGCCTGCATGGGGCGGACCTGGTTTTGTGAAATGACAGGTTAAACAAGGCCTTAAAATCAGCAACATTTGCTTTGCATCTTGAATTCAATGTTTTCCTTTAATCTCACAAATAGAAGAGAGGCCCCAGAAGAGTTCATTATAATGTGCAAAAGAATTAGGCAAGGTGGAAATTAATAAATCAGGAAAACATATAACCTGCTTTCATTAGTTTATCCATAATCGTTGGCTTTAGAAGGCTGCCGGTACTGTCAAAGGAAAAATTTAAAAATTGGTTTGGTGGATATTTTTCTACATTAAAATAAATAATAGTACTCACAGGTTTAGGAGGAAATTTAATTTTAGTCATCATTATTAATAAAATTCTGCAAAACAAACATCTGTGGTTGAGTAGGGCTCACCCATCTTAGAAAATGGATTGTTTCATTAGCACCACGTGGAAACAATGCTAGATCTATTTCTAAAGGTCTGGAGGAGAGGATTCAGGCCTCAACATCAAACCAATGTGAGAAGACTTCCAGGCCAATGTCAGAGCTTCATTTTCTGAATGGCAAGGTTGAAAGCAGTCATTGAAACCATTCAGGTCATTTCTTTATTTTTTATTTATTTTGTTTATTTTATTTATTTATTTATTTATTTATTTATTTATTTATTTATTTATTTATTTTTGGTTTTTTTCAAGACAGGGTTTCTCTATGTTGCTCCGGCTGTCCTGGAACTCACTCTGTAGTCCAGGCTGGCCTCAAACTCAGAAATCCTCCTGCCTCTGCCTCCCAAGTGCTGGGTGGTGGTGGCGCATGCCTTTAATCCCAGGTTATTTCTTTATGTACAGGTAGTACTGGGAGTTGGCCATTTGATAATCTCTTAGACTATGGAAGTCATAGTGACAGAAAAGGACAGGTATTTTCTTGAAGTAGATCAAAGCAAGGTGTCACAGTGATGCCTGTAGCACCTGTTTCATTATCCTCCAAGCATATCTTCATTGTGCATTGCAGGATTTATTTTTTACAGGATTATTTTTGCAGGATTATGTCTATTTTACATATTGATCCCTTCTCAGATGCCTGCGAGGATTTAAGTGTTGAATACCAATTCCTTCCCACATCTATATGTGGCTGGTGTCTTTGAGTGTGACCCCATTAATAGTATATGGTATAATTAATAAGATGCTATTAAATGAAAGAGTTAAGTACAGATTAAGAGTCCCCTCTTATCACCAGTGATACCTACCAGAGATTAACAAACTCTTGAGCACTTGAAATCGAGAGAAATAGTTTCAGCAAAGGCATTTCAGACTTGAAGTTTGCTAACAAGACATGTTTTAAGCAAAATAAAATATTTGAGAACTACTAGGACCCAGAGGAGACCTGAGAGACCTCAGAGTCACAAATCAAGATGCCATGCTACCAAAGTTTTGCAGAATTTTGCCTGTTTATATACAGTGGCCTTGGATAATTACTCATATCAGCATACAAATGCAGATTACTTTCTGAATTGCTTCTTATCCAAGTTCTGCTAAGATTGAGGCTGGAGAGTTGGACCCAAACCACATAAAGAAAACCGTCTTCCTTTCTTCAACTTAGCATGCCAAGTTCCCAATTCACATTAGCTCTAGGCCCTTGTGCATGGAGTCCTCATTCCTTAAGGTACTTTTGCAACCCTAAAGCAGAACTGTTTTCACGAAAGCCTCTCTGGTTTTTTGTTCTCTCTCAACACTGATATTCTGCAGCAGAGAGGCCAAGAACTATAGTGTTCTAGATTAGCATTTCAGTAACATGGGTTCACTTAGAACATCGAGTTTAGTCACCAAGATGTGAATAAAAGCAGAATGAGAGAGATTGGGGTAAGTGCTTGTGTTGGAAGCATGGGGACTGGAGTTTGGATTCCTAGCAGCTGTATACAATGCTGGAGCATGAAGTCTTGCATCTGGAATCTTCTTTATCACACAGATGGGTCTAGGAGAATCCTAGAGAATACGACCAGGCTCTCTAGCCAGTAGTTCAGTAAGAGATTGTATCTCCAAAAAAGGAAAAAAAAATGATGGACAGTGATTGAGAGAGACCTCTGAACAAGATATGAGTACACTCACACACAGATTAAGCACGGGCGCGTGCACACACACACACATACACAAATTAACCCTTTTAAAAAGAAAAATTACAAACTCTAACACACTTTTGAGGTAAAGAGTTCAACTGATGGAAGATTATTAAGACCCTTGAATGCAGTAGTTATAAAATTAAATTTAAATAAATATCTATTCTCTGAAGCAAATCTCTTTTAAATTATTGTCTGAAGATAATCAATATGATTGCCAATAGCTATTTTCACAGTGAAGGAAAATAAGGCACCTCTTAGACTGTGTAAATCCCAGAACCTAATCTCTAAACAACTATTTTTACTCTATAAAAACTGCAGCTTCTCATGGGAACGGTAAATCCAGAAGTAGAATTTCATCTGGGGAATCAGGTATCCTAGCACTGCAAATGTATACACAGACACCAGTCACGGGAGTCCATGTTAGTGACACACAGGCTGCTTTTCTGGGTTAGAGGAAGAATGGTAGAAAGTGTTTGAGAGGAGGTTGATCCAGCGAGTAAAGGCACAGGACAAGCTGTGTTCAGTAAAACAGCACCTCAAGGTCCTGGGGAAAAATAACAGAAAGATCATGTGAGACACACTTAAAGAAAGGAATGACCAAAGTATGCTACACAACTCTGTTGTAGATCTGTCTATCTATCCTTCATATACAGTCAACACAAGAGGAGAAAATGGGCAGTTAGATAGCCTATCCTGGAATCAAGCATCTGTTTGTATTGCTAATCCTGGAAACTCTCAGACAACTTAGTGTTCTCAGTCTGTGCTTAGTTATTTGAGATTCCCCCAGACTGTCAATGAGAGACAGCATGGCAGTACCATCTCTTCTTTCTGCTTGTTTAGACCATCTGCCAACTGTGATAAAATACCTCTGTACCCCTCCCTCCCTCCCCCTCCTCTCCTCTTCTCCCTCCCTCTCTCCCTCATTTCTCTCTCTCTCTCTCTCTCTCTCTCTCTCTCTCTCTCTCTCTCTCTCTCTCTCTCTCTCTCTCTCTCTCCCTTGTGTGTGTGTTTGCACAAGTCTACATATGGGCTTCAAGTATGTCCATGGATGTGTAGGTGCCTGCAGAGTCCAGAAGAGGGTGTTGGAAACTCCAGAGGTGTATTGTGTGAGCTGCCTGATATCATGGCTAGGAACTGAACTTGGTCCTTTGCGAGAGTATCAAATACTCTTAATCTCTGAGCCATCTCTCCAACACCCCTTGGTGACTTTTCCAACCAGTACTCTATAACCTGATAAGGAACTCAGTTAAACGTGGCCAGATAAGTCCTAAGTGCATCATTAATTCTCAATTTACAAACACATTATATAGTATCAGATTTTTCAGGCTTCATCTATTATCTTCAAATCTACTATAGAATCAAATTTACAATGCATTATCATGAGTTCCCCTATGTAAAGACTTAATAAGAATCACCACCATCACATACAATTTAATGATTTCTAAATCTGGTTAAACACGTATTCTGATGGAGATTTGGAGACATATGTAATAACATTGCTACAAAAAGCTGTCTGAGTAGTGGAAGAAAAGTCAAATCTTCACGAAATAAGTTGGTTCTCTACTCAGAGTATGCTACTGTCTAAAAAGCTTGAATAGCACTACCATTTTCCTACTGTATCTCCATCACCTATTTGACTAAAATGATGTGATTATTCAACAATTTAGTTTGGGACATAAGAAAACTTTCTTCCTGCAAGTATGTTCCCTTGAAGCCATCAGCTTTCAGAATGAGGGTTGATGATGCTTATCTTATGCATGGATCTTTCATTCAAAATAAGTATTCTGTCTGTGTGGTTGTTCTGCTTCTATCTTGCGCTCTACGTGAGTGCTCATGAGTTGCAAGTGACCAACTAGCAAGCTCTGTTGGGTAATGGATAAGCCATAGCACTCACTAGAGTTGGTCATGCCCTCCTAAGCCAGGTGACTCAAGAGTCTGGGCTTGCTAAGAGCAGAAGAGATAAGAGTCTACAGAGAAATAGAAAGGGGTTGGCAAATTCATGTTGGCTACTCAATACACTATAGATACTTATTTTATAATCTCCTTCAAAATACTAGTTTGGTTTGGTTTCCATAAGGACTGAGATACAGAAATTAGGTAATGAAATATAATTGACACAAATTTGGTAGAAAGATACTGCCTTTCAAGTCAAGAAATAGCGTAACAAGCAGCCAACATCCTTGATTAAAATTAGAGTAATCCTGAAGTGGACCTTAGCAATGAAAACATCTGACTCTAAAAAATATTCATAAGCATATAATCAAATGATATACATTTTCCAGTAATTGACAATTAACCCAGAGTCCTACATACCCCAGTAATATTTATCCTTGTTTGTAAGTGAATTTTGACAATAATAGCATAACAGGACCTTACTGGAAAAAATATAAGGGAACAGGAGTTCTCAGGAAAAACATTACACTTGCAATAACAACCCATGCTCCTCCTCATGAAGGCCTTTCTGTCTCCCAGTTTCTATCACCCACACTAACACAAAGACATCAATAGTAAGATCAGACTTTAGAGGATGGAATAGAAAATAATGATGGGATTCTGAGAATCATCTTTAGGATAGACATTGTGTTAGTTTGACTATGCTTGGCTCAGAGTGGCACTGATTGGAGCTGTGGCCTTGTTGGGGTGGGTGTGGCTTTGTTGAAATAGGTGTGGCTTTTTTATAGGAAATGTGTCACTGTAGGGGTGGGTAATGAGACCCTTCTCATAATTACATAGGATCCAGTCTTCTAGTGGCCACTCTCAGTTCCTCCAGTCCTACATCTGCATGGATGCTGCCATGTTCCTGCCTTGATGATAATGGACTGAAGCTCTGAACCTGTAAGACAGCCCTAATTAAATGCTGTCCTTATAAGAGTTGCTTTGGTCATGGTGTCTCTTTATAGCAATGAAACCCTAAGACAGACCTTGTACATGCATCATTTGTCTTGCCTGGCATGGAATGCCCATTGTAACTATCAAATCCCCAAACTCTTAAAAAACAATTGTTCTGTGTCTTAACTGCTAGAACTAAAGAAGCATTCTCTGAAAAGAGAGAAGGTAGGAAAGACGCTTGTGTGCTGTGAAACCATACCGGGTTGTATAGATGTCTTGACATGTATTTTCCCATAGAGATTACTGGGCTGTCAACAAAAAATGCAATCATACACAAAGAGGCAATGGAGTCAAAGTGTTGAGCAATCACATAATACAAATAATGAGAATGGAACACCTGAGAAAAGAAGAAACCACAAGCCTCAAACAAGTCATTCTTCGCTTCAACAACACTGAGTTTCAGATTCCTTGAGGATTCTTTTTTATTCACCATGAAGTGTTTCTCTAGTCCTGGACCAGTAATTTTTTTCCAGTTATTTGAGGATTTTGTACAATGTATCTTGATTCTATACATTCTGTTCCTCCAGCAACTCCCAGCTCTATATCACCTTCCCTACCTAATTTTGTATCTTCTTTAAAAATGCAATAATAACAATGAAACAAAACAAACAGACAAGGAAAAACTATCAATTCTAATTGGTCCTGCCCATAGAAACTAGAACATACATCACTACATGGGACAGCTATATGACAACGCCTCCAGCCCAAAGTGCAGGAAGTTTACAGAGTAGGGGTTGGAAAACTTGTAAGAACCAGAGGTACTGAGTGACTAGAAGGTCCCTGTTTTCTAGACACCACAAGTAAGTAGCACATATAAACTCACAGCTGCTGTGACAGTATGCACAAGACCTATGTCAGTTCTTAAAAGCCAAGATGCCTCATGTGAAATTAAATCAAAGTAACTTTAACTTTTTATTTAATGTTTTCTTACATACTTATTGATTGTATTTTCGTGTGTGTGTGTGTGTGTGTGTGTGTGTGTGTGTGTGTATGTGTGCTTGTGTGTGTGTGTGTGAATGCACATGCATGTCACACACCTGCCAGGACTGTATATAGAGGTCAGAGGATAACTTGTATGTTGTGGATGGCCCTGGTTCTTGTTTGTATTTTGATGTTAATTCTGCTTTTCCAAAAGGGGCTGTCTGAAAATAGAAATAAGTCACATACTCAGGTGACTTCTTGTGAACCTTTCTCTAACGAATAAAGAAACAAATCACTGGATGAATAGGCAGGACTCCCAGATTGGACAGAGAGAAGGGGAGAGAGAGATACTGGTTTTTTGGACTGGGACAGCAGGAGAACAAGATGTAGCTACTAGTGATCCCTGGTGTAGATGGCAAATCTGCCAGGATTCACTACTGGAGGATTTAGATTTAATATGCCTTACAATATTAGCATTCTAGTTGTTGCACAGAGCGATTGAGTTACCATTGATTCTGAACTAAGTTTTTGTATCTTCATTCACACAGCGGCTACAATGGGTTCCAGAGAGAAAGGTATGAAAGCAAAGTGTTGGTTTGCCAGAAGTGTACCCCAAAAGGCCATGGGAATTTTGAAGCTTTGGGTTGGTGTGGTAGAGACCTACCAGTGGGAACATAGTGAGCTGGTTGGAGAGATTTCAGAGCTCTGAGTCAGTCTCCACTACATGAGAACAGGCTGGCCGTGCCACCAGTGCCTGACTGGCCCGTCTAGCGGGGCCTGCAAGCATAGCATGACTTGCATTTTTTAATAATTCCTGCAACACTTGTAGAAGCCATGATTCTGGGGACTAGACACAGTTTCTGAGGCTTGGTGACAAGCAAATTTACTCGCTGAGTCACCTGGCAATTTCCTGGACTTGAAGGCTTTTTCAGAGCTTTTCCAGCCTTAATTTCTCCACATGGAAAGCTCAAGGTAAGCATTAAATCAAGGCACAGAAATATGTCAATAACCTCACCACTTACTTGAGTTCTAGCCCAAGAACCATACTCATGACTCTTGGCAGGATGTCATGGGTCCCACGTTGTCCCTTGCCATTCTGAGACTGCAAGGGTTCAAGACTCTCCTAAGGATTGACATGGGTTGCATAATATCAAAGCCAAAGATCTCTGTTCTCCACCCCTACTTTGCCTATTAGCCTTCCAGGATCTGGTCTCCCACACATAGAGTCCCACCTTCCATCGTTAAAGTAATTCTTCAGAGGAAAGATGTGTAGGCAAAACAGTGCACAGCATTACTCATGGATAATGCACTAAAGTCAGTTCTATTAATAGGTATCTTAGGCAGAAAGGATCTTTGCAAACGATTAATCTACACCATCTAATGAGTTTCCTGCATAAGACTCATGCTGATTACCCACCCCATAATTAGATCAAATTCTTATTATTAAAGTCACTTTGTATACATTATTTAAGAGTAGAGCTTCAAAATAGAAATTCATTACCCAATTAGCTTATACTAGAGGTATGTATTTCTGTAAGCTTAATGTATGTATCATCTTATTCTAAGTTTTTGATATTTTCAATTTTCTATCAGATTTGCATTCTAAATATGAGAGAATTAAAAAATATCCCAAACAGGTGATTTCTATGAGCCATGGAATTCTAGCATGGGAAAATATCTTTCAAGTGCAATAGTGGTACCCATATATTGTCCATAACCAACAGCTGTCAAACTGGACTGAAAGTCCACTCAACAGGAGGGAAATCATGTCTGTTACTAGAAACTTCTTCAACCTAACCATGTTACAAAACTCATGGATCTCATAAGAAAACCTACTAATGCCACTTTTCTAGACCAGCATAGTTCCTAAGCAAACTCTATAACTTACCATGAAGCAAACAGATAAGTGAAGCTTACATCACTCATCAAAGAAGCTTCACTCTTTAGCAAATGGAGACCATAGCACAAAATCACAACTCAAAACAAGGCAGAAAAATCAACAGACCCTGGGGATCCTAATACCAATGGATACATCTACATGGCAACTCCTGTACCTGATGGAACATTGTGGAAAGGACAAAAAGACTGTAAGAGGCATAAGACTAGGACATCTGAGTCTGTGTCTCTTAGACATAGCTGGCCAAATGAGACTTGAACAATGGCAATATCAGACAGAAACAGACATGGTATCTCCCAGAGGAGACATCCTATGGGCTCTCACCCCTAGATAAAGAATTAAAGGCATGCAATGACTGCTAAGAAAGGGAGAGTTAGCTTATTTCAGGGCTGATCACCCTAACTGATTATTGAATACAAACTGGCCAACTCTGAAATCATATACACAGAATCAACAAACATGGACAGAGAAAATTATGTTTATATACTTGTGCTTATATACATACATATATCTAATAATAATAACCAAAAAAATCAGGTCATCTATTTGAGAGGGAGTGGCAGGAAGAGATGGGTAGAGTTGTAGGAAAGAAAGGCAAAGGAGAAACTATGTAATTATATTTTAATTTAAAAAATTTTTAAATGACTTAATATTTTCACTATGGTCAAAGAAAACTTGCTCTCACTGAAACATGAGGTACAATGTTCTAATTTACAGAACAAAAGAACCATGACTAGCTGGCTCAGTGGCAATGTGCTTTAACAGCATATAGGAGGACTCTGGTTCAATCCACAGCAATAAGAGGAAACTCTTACTATAAAGATCCTATTTGTGTGTGTGTATGTGTGTGTGTGTGTGTGTGCGTGTGTGTGTGTGTGTGTGTGTGTGTGTGAGTGTGTGTGTCTGTGTGTGTGTCTGTGTGTGTGTTTGACAATTTTTGCTAAAATATAAAGAAGGTCAAAAGAACAACAAAGATGTTTGACAAAGGATAAAGGAATTACATTATTTTATATTTACCAAAAATTACATATAGTATACTCATACATTCATTTAGTATAATTTATAACATATAACTCATCATAAATATACATATACACATATATACATATACATACACACACATATACACACACACATATATATGACTCTCATAAACCTGGCCTGAGAAACTTGCTTCTGAATGATGGTTGGTTAAGGTAGTCCAAGTGACTCTTAAAACCACTAAGACCATCCAAGTAGCCCTTGGTTGTTCTTATAGGTTGAAAATGACCTGCTACTCCTGAAGAGACTGTACACTTAACATACAAAAATCCTATCTATTGACTGTATCTATCCTGAAAGCCTTCTTCCTACTGCCAAGCTTCTACCATACTGAAAAGTACTTGAATATGCTTCCAAGGAAGGGAAGCCATAAAAACTCTTCCCAGCTGCAACACCCATGAACCACAGTTACCAACATGATCTGTAAAGGTGCAATAGGTGGCACTCAAGAAATAGTGGTGACCAACAGCTATCTTACTTGACTTAAGGCCCACTCAAAGAGTAGGAGAAATCACACCAGGTACTAGAAACTTGGCCAGCTCCAGAGGCTAGCAAGGTCGTGGACCTTAGAAAAGAATCTACTCCCATTACTTTATTAGATGAGCATATTTGCTTATTATATATATTATCCTGATAACCATAGATAAGTGCAGTTACGAACCCCCATCAAAAAGGGCCCTCCTTATTGCAAATAGAGACTATCATAGAAAACCGGAGCTGGATACAACACAGAAATCAATGGACCATTGGGAACTGAGTCACAATAGCTGCATCTACATCACAACTCCTGAATCTATGACTCAGGGAACATTGCAGAAGAGCAAGTGAAAAGACTGTAAGAGCCAGAACACCAGGAAGGACCCAGACAGACATTATCTTTGAGGGATAATAGAAATAAGATTGGAACAATGGCAATATCAATAGGCTTGCTAACAGAGAAGGGGGAAGCTTTCCCTGGGTCATTATCCCTAGACAGGGAATGTAGACAACTAATGAATGCTCAAGTTCCTCAGGGATAGCCCTCAGATACCCTTTATTAGTTTTACAATGCCCTGAAACCATACACATATGTATGTGGGTGTGTCTAGACTTATGTACATGTATATATATATATATATATATATATATATATATATATATATATACATATGTGTGTGTATGAAAACCACCAAAATGGACTCAGCATGTTATGTTTATATATTTGTATATACCTAAGTATATATATGTAACAATGATAATCAGAGAATAAAGAGGATATTAATCTAAGGGGTGGATGAGGCTTAAAGAAGGAACAATGCAATATCTATTTATTTTAATTAAACTGTGTTAAAGAGGATTCTGCTGTTGGAAGTGCAATGTTTTACAACCCCCTTGGAAATCAAATTGGCAGAAAATTAGGGATAGTTCTAAGTCAAGACCCAACTATATCACTCCTGGGCATAGACTCAAAAGATGCTCCACTACCTCACAAGGACACTTGCTCAACTCTGTTCATAGTTTTGTTGGTAATAGCCAGAAACTAGAAACTACCTAGATGTCCCTCAACTGAAGAATGTATAAAGAAAATGTGGTTCATTTCCTTTCATGGAATGCAATGGAACAGTACTCAGTAATTAAAAACATGAACATCATGAATTTTTGTAGGAAAATGGATGGAACTAGAAAATATCCTGAATAAGGTAACCCAGACCCAAAAGGACATGCATGGTATGTTCTCACATGTAAGTGGATATCATCCGTAAAGTACAGGATAGTCATGCTGTAATGCACAAACCCAAGGAAGCCAAATAATAAGGAAAACCCCAGGGAAGATAGTAGACGCTTTCTCGGGGGGAGGGGGGGTAAAATAGATATTGGAGGTGGATGGAGGTAGGGAACAGGTTTAAGAGCAGAGGGGATGGACAGGAGGGGATCAGGTATAGGGAGATCAGGGGAGAAAGAATGGAAAGTGGTGGTGGGAGGGAGTGGGCAATTTCTAGGAAGTGTCAGAGACCTTGGATAGTGGGAGTCAGGGTGTCTATAGGGACAACTCTAGCTGTGACTTATAGCAATGGAGGATATAGATCCTGAAGCAGCCTCCTGTAGCTAGGCAGGACTCCCAATGGAGGGATAGGAATAGTAACTTGCCCACAAACCCTTCAACCCAAAATGTATCCTGTCCACAAGATGTGTGCAGGGACAAAAGAACAGATTCTGAGGGAATGACCAACCAATGACTGGCCAAAATTGAGACCCATCCCATGGACAAGAATCAATCCCTGACATTATGATACTCTGCTATGCTTTCAGAAAGAAGTCTAGCATAATACTAAGTGGCTGAAGTTACCTGTGCTACATTTTGGGTTTTCAATTTCGTTCCATTGGCCTACCTGTCTATTTTTGCACCAGTACCATATTGTTTTCATCATCACAGCTTTGTAATATATTTTAAGAACTGAAGTTGTAATCCTTCCAGCATTGTTGTTTCTGCTGAGGATTGTTTCAGTCATCTGGAGACCTTTTGTGGTTCCTATGAATTTTAGAATAGTTTTTTCTATTTCTATGAAGAATGACATGGGGCTTCCAATTTATATCACATTAAAACTGTAAATAACTCTTGGCAAATGCTCACTTTTACAATGTTAATTCTATTAAATGTGAGCATGGGATGCCTTTCCAGTTTCTACTTCTATTTCTTTCTTCAGAGAGTTTTCACTATAGAATTCATTCACTTTCTTGGTTAATTTCATTCATAGATATTATTGTACCATCTGCAAATAGGAATAATTTGACTTCCTCTTCCCATTATTCAAACCAGCAATTTGAGCCCAATATTGAAATGGAGTAATAATAATGGACATCTCTATCTCACTCCTAACATCAGTGGGATTTCTTCAAGATTTTCTCTATTTAGGATGAAGTATGTTATAGATTCTATATATAACTTGTAATATATTGAGATATGTTCCCTTTAATTCTACTGCTCTACGAATTTTATCATGAAATCATGTTGGATTTTGTCAAAGTCTTTTCTGTGCCCACTAATATTATTATGTGATTTTTTTCATCAAGTCCATTTATGTGGTTTATTACAATAACCAATATGCATATATTGGATCTCAGGGCCAAGACCCTTTAGTGGAAGACCCTGAAACAAATTCAATATGTTTAGTAAAGAACCCCATCCCAGCACAGCTCCTGTGAGTAAAAGAGAATCTGAGGCGATGATATAGGATATGCTCATTTTAAGATGGATACAATAGCAGGCATATCTAAGTTTGGAAAGCAAAAGCATGATTGTTGACTCAAACGATGTAGATGGCTCTAGAGAATTGGAAGCAAAATAAAAGCAATGGGAGGAGTCCGCAATGAAGAAAAACAATCCTGTTGTATACTGAGCAAATGGAGGGAGGGTCATAGAATAACACTCAAATCCAGTGAGTCCAGCTGGTGGCAGCAATGGAAGATCAAACAATCAACTTGTTTTTTCCTTAGGTAAAAAGGCAAACTGGGGCAATGAGAAAGGCCAAGTGGAAAGAGTTCAAATGATGGGATACCTGGGGGTTTCCTCTTTAGAGATAAACAAGCCCCACCCTAGCCAACACTTTGCTGAAGGTTTTACCTTAAGACAGACATGGTGGACAGCCACAGACTCATGACCACAGTTTGTCTGCGAGGAAAAGTCAGATCTGTATCTGTCCAGCTAGTAATGGTTTTATCATACACACTGTATTTCAGCTCTTTTCTCTTCCCCTTGCTTCAGACTTCTCTCTCTCTCTCTCTCTCTCTCTCTCTCTCTCTCTGTCTCCCCCCCGTATGTGTGTATGTGTGTGTGTGTGTGTGTTTGTGTGTGTGTGTGTGTGTATGTGTGTGCCTGCACTGTATGTGCAAGCTGCACTAGCTCGTGTGTGCTAGTAGATGCCAGAGTAGAGGTCAATTGAGGCATCTTTCTGTGTTCCTTATATTTCTAGAGAGGTCCTCTCACTGTACCTGGAGTTCATCTTTTAGGTAAACTGGAGGGCCAGTGAATGTCTGTCTCTTCCCTCTACCAGCACTGAGATAACAGGAACAGACCACCCATGCCAAATTCTATGTGGTATATGTTTCCAAAAATGGAGTTAATGATCATATTGTGGTTTCTCTGTTGTTCTTATCTCCTTAGAAAACATGTTAGACCCAGTATCATTAGCAATGAAACTTGTCAGGTAGCATCCTTTGAAGGAGTTATTGTAGCATGTCTTACCAGTAAGTATGATAGAGGTAAAGAGGAGGAGGAAGAGATCCCAGTCAGTATAGAATACAGAGCAAGACTCTGTCTCAGGAATCTACACAATGCCAGAATAAATCAAGCAACAACAACAATAAAATAAAAACAAAAACTAATACTTTTACTACAAAGAATAATTATATGTGTTCTCTCAAGTAGCACACCACAGGAGATTACTGTCTCCCCACTGAAGTTAATATCACAGCAAAAGTGACAGATCAAGTTTGTAATGGGTGAATTGGGGCACACTCATCACATCATGATAAAGCTAGATGTGAACACGTTAACTTTCATGTAACATGCCTGCTTGTCATGTTTCATCCCTTTCTTTTAAAAAATATTTAAAATAGATTCTTCCCTCATACAATATATCCCCCCTCTCTCTACTCTTCCCAGGTCCACCCTCAGCTTCTCTCTCCCCCAGATACACCTCAATCCCACGGCTATTTCCTCTTCAGAAAAGAGGAGGCCACCAAAGAATGACAGCCAAATAGGACAAGGCAAAATACAATAAGACAAGGCAAAAGCCCTCATATCAAGGCTGGACAAGGCAACCTAGTAAGAAGAAAAGAAAGAGTCCCAAAATCAGACAAAAGAGTCAGAGACACACCCACTGTTATTGTTAGGAGTTTCACAAAACACAAAGCTAACACTCAACATGTGCATGCAGAAGACGTGGTGCAGACCCATGCAGGCCCATACTTGCCTCTTCAGTCTCTATGAGCCCATGTGAGCCCTGCTTAGTGATTCCATGGGCCATGTTATCCTGGTATCCCCCATCCTTTCTGACTCCTACAATCTTTATTTTCCCTTTTCCACAGAATTCCCAGATCACCAAGGGGCTTAGTAGAGACCTTCAATTTAGACTCTCTATATATCTGGCTCTGAATCTATATCATCATGATAGGTCTCTGAAAACACCTTGTATTCCTCACTTGGAAATTCCAAGTTTATGTGTCAGTTCTTGAAGTTCTATCTGAAATTCCTATAGATTGCTTGGGTATTATATTAATAGATTAATGCCTAGAGGACAAAGACAAGGTAGCACCTAATTTAGTGCCACAGAGAAGCACAGAAAAGCAGATATAGGTCACAATGGGTTAATCACATTATCCTTTAAATACTTTGGAAAGCAACATTGAGCACTTGCATAGATAACTGAGAGTGTGTCATCCTTGCTCCCAACGCTAGAGGGTTGGGTGTCAGTGCCACAGAAAAATATAAGGTCATTTTATCTAGCAAAAGGAAATAGAAATTTTGAAATCACTTCAGTTGCTACTGCTGACATCTGGCATGATCAGATGAGAGGAATCAAACTTTCTTTTTTCAAATAAACACTTTATCAGAAATAGGATCCTATACATCCTTAAGTAATGGTGATCTTTGTCCTCAGGATCTGGATGTATATGAGAAAGTTATCAAGTGTCTCCTTTGAGGCCCATGTCATGTCCAGATACCAACCCTCCCAAACGCTTCCAGACTTCTGCAAACAAACTTTCAGGGGATCTATATCACCTTGTCTATGATGAGTGTCAACTCTGCCCTCCTCAGAATCTAAGAAGTACTAAGAAGTACCCACCTTCTTATCTTATTTTCTGATTTTTTTTAACTTGGGTAGATTTTACTGATATTATTAAAGATTATGAAACACAGTCCCATTTTTGGTTACTAACATGACTTTTAAAGCAGGCTTATCTTAATTATTTTATACCCTGCATCCACCTGATCTAAGCTGTGTACAAGTCACAAAACTTCTAGCTCACCAGTCTAATGGTAAGCTATTCACGGGTGCTCTAACTGATCAGCACGTGTGTCTTTCTGATGCCACCATCTTCTCTCCAAGCAATGGTGAGGTGCATCTTCCCCTCTCATCTGCCATGCCTCATACTGGCTTGCAAGAATGGAAACCTTTAGGCATTACTACTTCTTTAGGATCTTCTTGGCAGGTCTCTCAAACCTATGGTAAAGTCTCTAAGCATGAAGTTCAGAGAAGTGTCTAACTATGCTGTCTATGTAATACGAGAATGCATTCAAAATAGATGCTCCGTTGCCATGGTAACATTAGAATCACATGAAGACAAATTCAGCTTCTTGGGAGATGCATACACATCTTAGAACTGTTGTTACTTAATTGGTGTTTCTGTCACTGCTATCAGCCTACAAGACTGAAATTTCCATAAGGGCAAACATTTCAATCCTTATTTTAAAAAAAAGCATATGTCTTATATTTCCTAGCATAGAAATTGCTGCACAAAAACGCAATAACTATTTGTTGAATGAATATTTATTGTGGTAACAGGGAAAGCTTAGCTCCAATGCCTCAGTTTTATGTTTGGTATTATTTTCATTTTAACCAGATAATGATTCTTTTTATTGCTACATTTTCTACAGTTATTACAAACTGCATAATGGGTTAAAGTGTATACACACACACATGCACTCACATCTATCATTTAAAACCTGATGTTTAAATGTCAGAACGTGTTGTGCAGGGCCAAGCAAAGCCTCATGTCCCTGTTTTTAGGTTATTCCTGTGACCCAACAGTGTTGTACACACCATCATGCCTTTGGTTTCTTTTAAAAGATAGTGATGCTTTTCTAATACAGTTACTCAAGAGTGAATCAGACAGTATAAGATATATTTCATGGGTCTAGAGGACACAGCGTTTGAGAAAGGTCTATAAATGATAATTCATGCAAGCATTATCTACACAAAGAGCTTATCAGGTATCTTATGTTTAGACTGAATAGCGGCTTCCATCTTAAGAATCCAGTCCTGCATGAAAGAAGTGTGGGAAGGGTCTGAATTGTTGAGCGTTAGACACAGGGAGCATTTTAAAGATGGATTCTGTGGCAATGATATGATGCCCCCTTTTGCCTGAATTATCTCTGACCATTCTCTTGTTCTGGTTAACTATAAAGTGCCATGAGCTAACATTTATTGTCTCTACACTGCTCTGGAATTAAAATTTCCCAATAGGTCTAAAGATTCCTGGTTTATTTTATTACAAAGTTGTGCCTATTTAACTGTTTTTGCTTATTGTTTATGTGTTTATGGACTATATACATGTGTGTGCCCACCACAATATCCATAGTTTTAGAAGTATTTATGTTATGTTAACTACATAACTAACATCTTTGCTCTGGATATTCATTCTGACTCTGAAATTAGTGGCTCCGGGCAAACATGTGATGATATCATAAAGTTCATAAATCATGACCCAGCTATGTCTTGTCTCTAATTTCATATATGAACAGGCAATAGTTAAGAGGTTTTTGCATGAAAGAAAACAACTTTAAAACACAAACTTGAACAGTCATGTAGATTCTTAAATTCTCAACTTCTATGACTCTTTAGTAGGAAATATTTATTATGTGATTTCACATGTGATTAATCCATAAGATTCATAGGTTTATAATTAAAGACTATACTAATCTGCATCAGAGAATAAGTTTCATTTTTAAACTTAATCATAGTTTTTGTTAGGGTAGTGATGGATATATTATGGTTTGAATATGAAATAGTTCCCCTACAGGCTGGCAGGTTTGATCATTTCATCCCAGCTGGTAGTAATATTTTGAAAAAAAAAACAGGGTTACTTCAGGAGGTGGAGCATATTTTGGGGAAATGTGTCACTGGGAGCAGACTATATATATGCATACATAATATACATGTACATACACATACTCATATACATATACATCATATACATCATATGCATCATATGCATCATATACATCAGCATCATATACATCAACATCACATACATCATATGCATACTTCCTCCTGTCTCCTCACTGTGGGTGTGATGTGACCAGCTGCCTCCTACTGTCGGAGCTATGAGCTCATCTACCAGTATGCCCTTCCCACCATTTCAAACTATGTGCAAGGAGCTGTGACCCCAAATCAATCCTTTTTTTTATTATTATTATGCTCTGCCAGATATAATGTCATAGCAACCAGAAAACTAATGAACAGGCTGTGCCCTTGTTTCATACAACTTATCTTTCTTTAATATTAAATACCAAAATGTATGAACCCCGTGCTAAGGGCTGAGGTTCACAGAGTCTGACTCATTTCATTTTGTATTCCTGAAGCCTCTCAAATAGAATTTATTTTTTACCTCACTGTTCTGTATATTTTCTGAATGTTACCAATTCTCTATGATCAAACACACTAAATAACAGAATCAACATGGTTAAAAAGGAAACCTGGCAAACACATTCACGCAATGCAACCTATCCAATTCCAATTGAATCAACTCAGACACTAGAATTTTTCACTCTCATTTGGTATTATAGTTGGTATAAAACTATAATTCATTTTATTAAATTAATAGAGTTGATGATTAAATTGGTGAATCAAATTTTACTACTTTTTTATTATTTACATATTTTTTTCAGAACCACTCTGATGGCTTACATGCACATAGCGGCAAAGTATGAATCTATTTTTAGCACAGTGAGTGACATGTAAGGGAAAGGCTACATAGAGACGCTCATCCTCATTAATGTTGTCACACAGATCTAGTTGCTGAACTCTTGCTTTAGAAGAGAAACAGAACAAAAACCCAGAGCAAGGATGGAGACTGTAGAAAGATGATCTGGTTCAAATTGTTGGCCCAAGTTTATACTGAATATAGCCTTGCTATTTGTGGAAGATTCTGACAGACAAGGCTCAGCCTGGATTCTCACCTGCTCCTGACCCATTCCACTTTCTTTTCTTGTTACAACAAAAGAGTAGAAAGCAGCACAGCTCATCCAATGTGTCAGTGACCATGTGAAAATCCTCCCCAAAGGCCAAATGCCTATAGACAGTCATCACGGTCAGCTTCTCAACTATACAATTCCATTATATTTCAAAGAGAACAACGTGTCTCTCCTGACAAATGGTCCTGGGGTTCTGATGTTAAAATAATCATTTTCCCTTTGTTATCATAATTAGCTATATTTGCGAATGCCTCTGCACCAAATAAACTGATAGACTTCATAGTCTTTAAATCAAGGGTTTCAATGGGTTTAACATCGAGAAAGTTCCTTAATGAATGATCTGAATCTTGAGAAGAGCTGATCCAAAAACTGAAGATTTCAGTCCAACAGTGAATGCGAATATACCATGCACAGTGTAATCCAGGCAAAAGGAGCCATAGGCTCAAAATGCAAGTCTCATTAACTTTTCTCAAATTTCACAGAGTGGGATGTGATTCATTTCTCTTGAACTACAGAATAAACTAGAAGAAAGTTAGCCTTTAAAACTAAGTTGTAAAAATTCAGGGACCCCAGTGGAGGAGTTAGGGGAAGGACTGAAGAAACTGAAGGGGCCTTATCTGGCATCAATGAGAGGGGAGACCCTGGGTCCTGTGAAGGTTTAATACCCCAGTGTAGAGGAATGCTAGGGCAGTTAGACAGGAGTGAGTAGGTGGGTGGGGGAACACCCTCATAGAAGTAATGTAAGGGGAAAGGGATAGGAGGGTTGCAGAGGGGAAACTGGGAAAGGGGATAATATTTGAAATGTAAATAAATAAAAAATATCCTGCAAGAAAGGCTTCTTCATACCATCACATAGTTGCAGTAGGAAACATTTTTGGTTAACATAAAGAAAGGAAACAAAATAGCCCACATTTTTCTTCTGTTGATCATGGCAGGTTTCTCCATTTCAATTTCCTTTCTATAACATCTGTTCTCTAACACTCTTGGCAAAATGTAAGGAGGATCCATTTGAAGCATATGTGAGAGAAAAAAGTTAACTCAGGAACAGTCCACATAAAAAGTATGTCTTCTGTGTTAAGCAAATTTGTCAATCAGCAATAAATAAATTAACTGACAAAGGCCAGGTTCTCTGCAGACGAAAATGGTCTGACACTGGAAATGATCTTCATGTCCAAAATACTTAGCCTTACACCAATCACCACTTGGTCATGAATGAAATTAAAATACAGTTAATTTTTAAAAACTGTCTCCCTGTGACTCCCAGGGCACAAAGATTAGTGTAATTTTCAGCATAAATGTTATACAGACATGATGATTAACTAGAGATTTAAGTCATGTTTTCTTTTTAATTTCTTTTTTTTTAATTTTTTTTAAATTTTATTCGATATATTTTTTATTTACATTGCAAATGATTTCCCCTTTTCTGGTCCCCCACTCCCCGAAAGTCACATAAGCCCCCTTCTCTCCCCCTATTCTCCCACCCACCCCTTCCCACTTCCCTGTTCTGGTTTTGCCCTATACTGCTTCACTGAGACTTTCCAGAACTAGGAGCCACTCCTCCGTTCTTCTTGTACCCCATTTGATGTGTGGATTATGTTTTGGGTATTCCAGTTTTCCAGGCTAATATTCACTTATTAGTGAGTGCATACCATGATTGATCTTTTGAGACTGGGTTACCTCACTTAGTATGATGTTCTCCAGCTCCATCCATTTGCCTAAGAATTTCATGAATTCATTGTTTCTAATGGCTGAATAGTACTCCATTGTGTAGATATACCACATTTTTTGCATCCATTCTTCTGTTGAGGGATACCTGGGTTCTTTCCAGCTTCTGGCTATTATAAATAGAGCTGCTATGAGCATAGTAGAGCATATATCCTTATTACCTGCTGGGGAATCCTCTGGGTATATGCCCAGGAGTGGTATAGCAGGATCTTTTGGAAGTGAGGTACCCAGTTTTCTGAGGAACAGCCAGACTGATCTGGACTGATTTCCAGAGTGGTTATACTAATTTGCAACCCCACCAATAGTGGAGGAGTGTTCCTCTTTCTCCACATCCTCGCCAACACCTGCTGTCTCCTGAATTTTTAATCTTAGCCATTCTGACTGGTGTAAGGTGAAATCTCAGGGTTGTTTTGATTTGCATTTCCCTGATGACTAGTGAAGTTGAGCATTTTTTAAGATGTTTCTCCGCCATCCGAAGTTCTTCAGGTGAGAATTCTTTGTTTAACTCTGTACCCCATTTTTAATAGGGTTATTTGTTTTTCTGGAGTCTAACTTCTTGAGTTCTTTGTATATATTGGATATTCGCCCTCTATCTGATGTAGGGTTGGTGAAGATCTTTTCCCAATTTGTTGGTTGCCGATTTGTCCTTTTGATGGTATCCTTTGCTTTACAGAAACTTTGTAATTTTATGAGGTCCCATTTGTCAATTCTTGATCTTAGAGCATATGCTATTGGTGTTCTGTTCAGGAACTTTCCCCCTGTACCGATGTCCTCAAGGGTCTTCCCCAGTTTCTTTTCTATTAGTTTCAGAATGTCTGGCTTTATGTGGAGGTCCTTGATCCATTTGGAGTTGAGCTTAGTACAAGGAGACAAGGATGGATCAATTCGCATTCTTCTGCATGCTGACCTCCAGTTGAACCAGCACCATTTGTTGAAAAGGCTATCTTTTTTCCATTGGATGTTTTCAGCCCCTTTGTCGAGGATCAAGTGACCATAGGTGTATGGGTTCATTTCTGGATTTTCAATCCTGTTCCATTGAGCTGCCTGCCTGTCACTGTACAAATACCATGCAGTTTTTAACAATTTTGCTCGGTAATATTGCTTGAGGTCAGGGATACTGATTCCCCCAGAATTTCTTTTGTTGTTGAGAATAGTTTTAGCTATCCTGGGTTTTTTTGTTATTCCAGACGAATTTGAGAATTGCTCTTTCTACCGATATGAAGAATTGAGTTGGGATTTTGATGGGTATTGTGTTGAATCTGAATATTGCTTTTGGCAAAGTGGCCATTTTAACTATATTAATCATGCCGATCCATGAGCATGGGAGGTTTTTCCATTTTTTGAAGTCTTCCTCTATTTCCTTCTTCAGAGTCTTGAAGTTCTTGTCCTACAAATCTTTCACATGTTTGGACAGAGTTACCCCAAGGTACTTTATACTCTTTGTGGCTATTGTGAAGGGGTCATTTCCCTAATTTCTTTCTCAGCATGCTTATCCTTTGAGTATAGGAAGGCTACTGATTTGCTTGAGTTGATTTTATTACCTGCCACTTTGCTGAAGTTGTTTATCAGCTGTAGGAGTTCTCCAGTGGAGTTTTTGGGTCACTAAGGTAGACTATCATATCATCTGCAAATAATGATAGTTTGACTTCTTCCTTTCCGATTTGTATCCCTTTGACCTCCTGTTGTCTAATTGCCCAAGCTAGTACCTCAGGTACAATATTGAAAAGATAAGGAGAGAGGGGGCAGCCCTGTCTAGTCCCTGATTTTAGTGGGATTGCTTCAAGTTTCTCTCCATTTAGTTTGATGCTGGCTACTGGTTTGCTGTATATTGCTTTTACTATGTTTAGGTATGGGACTTGAATTCCTGTTCTTTCCAAAACTTTAAGCATGAAAGGATGCTGAATTTTGTCAAATGCTTTTTCAGCATCCAATGAAATGACCATGTGGTTTTTTTTCTTTGAGTTTGTTTATGTAGTGGATTGCATTGATAGATTTCCGTATATTGAACTAACCCTGCATCCCTGGAATAAACCCTACTGGATCATGGTAGATGATCGTTTTTATGTGTTCTTAGATTCCCCTGGAATAAACCCTACTGGATCATGGTGGATGATCGTTTTTATGTGTTCTTAGATTCGGTGGGCAAGAATTTTATTTAGTATTTTTGCATCGATGTTCATAAGGGAAATTGGTCTGAAGTTCTCTTTCTTTGTTGGATCTTTGTGTGCTTTTGGTATCAGTGTAATTGTGGCTTCATAGAAGGAATTGGGTAGTGTTCCTTCTGTTTCTATTTTGTGGAATAGTTTGAAGAGTATTGGTGTTAGGTCTTCTTCGAAGGTCTGATAGAATTCTGCACTGAAGCCATCTGGTCCTGTGCTTTTTTTGCTTGGAAGGCTTTCTATGACCCCTTCTATTTCTTTAGGGGTTATGGAACTGTTTAGATGATCTATTTGGTCCTGATTTAATTTTGGTATTTGGTATCTGTCTAGGAAATTGTCCATTTCCTCCAGATTCTCCAGTTGTGTTGAGTATAGGCTTTTGTAGTAAGATCTGATGATTTTTTTAATTTTCTCAGTTTCTGTTGTTATATCCCCCTTTTCATTGCTAATTTTGTTAATTTGGATACTTTCTCTCTGCCCTTTGGTCAGTCTGGCTAAGGGTCTATTTATCTTGTTGTTTTTCTCAAAAAAACAGCTTCAGGATTCATTGATTCTTTGTATTGTTCTCTTTGTTTCCACTTGACTGATTTCAGCCCTGAGTTTGATGATTTCTTGTCTTCTACTCCTCCTGGGTGAATTGGCTTCTTTTTGTTCCAGGGCTTTCAGGTGTGTCCTTAAGCTGCTAATGTATGTACTCTCCATTTTCTTTTTTGGAAGCACTCAGGGCTATGAGTTTTCCTCTTAGCACTGCTTTCATTGTGTCCCAAAGATTTGGGTATGTTGTGCCTTCATTTTCATTAAATTCTAAAAAGTCTCTGATTTCTTTCTTTATTTCTTCTTTGGCCAAGGTGTCATTGAGTAGATTATTGTTCAGACTCCATGTGTATGTGGGCTGTCTGTCGTTTTTGTTGCCATTGAAGACCACTCTTACTCCATAGTGATCAATAGGAGGCATAGGATTAGTTCAATCTTTTTATATTGGTTGAGGACTGTTTTGTGACCAATTATATGGTCAATTTTGGAGAAGGTACCATGAGGTGCTGAGAAAAAGGTATACTCTTTTGTTTTAGGGTGAAATGCTCTATAAATAAATATCAGTCAAGTCCAATTGGTCCAAAGCTTCAATTAGTTTTATTGTGACCCTGTTTAGTATCTGTTTTCCTGATCGGTCCATTGAGAAGAGTAGAGTGTTGAAGTCACCCACAATTATTGTGTTGGGTGAAATGTGTGCTTTGAGCTTTAGTAAAGTTTCTTTTACGAATGAGGGTGCCCTTGCATTTGGTGCATAGATGTTCAGAATTGAAAGTTCTTCTTGGTGGATTTTTCCTTTGACCAGCAAGAAGTGTCCTTCTGTATCTCTTTTGATGACTTTAGGTTGAAAGTCAATTTTATCTGATATTAGCATGGCTACTCCGGCTCATTTCCTGAGACCATTGGCTTGTAAAATTGTCTTCCAGCCTTTTACTCTAAGGTAGCTTTTGTCTTTGACAATGAGGTGTGTTTCCTGTATGCAGCAAAATGTAGGGTCCTGTTTCCTCATCCAGTCTGTTAGTCTATGTCTTTTTATTGGGGAGTTGAGTCCATTGATGTTAAGAGATATTAAGGAGTAGTGATTATTACTTCCTGTCATTTTTGATGTTATTTTTATATTTGAGTGGTTTTCTTCTTTTGGGTTTGATGAAAGAAGGTAACTATCTTGCTTTTTCAGGGTGTCGTTTCCCTCCTCATATTGGAATTTTCCTCTATTATTCTTTGTAGAGCTGGGTTTGTAGAAAGATATTGTGTAAATTTGGTTTTGTCATGGAATATCTTGGTTTCTCCATCTATTGTGATTGAGAGTTTTGCTGGGTATAGTAGTCTTGGCTGACATTTGTGTTCTCTTAGAGTCTGCATGAGATCTGCCCAGGATCTTCTAGCTTTCATGGTCTCTGGTGAGAAGTCTGGTGTGATTCTGATAGTTCTTCCTTTATATGTTACTTGGCCTTTTTCTCTTACTGCCTTTAATATTCTTTCTTTGTTTAGTACATTTGGGGTTTTGATTATTATGTGACAAGAGGTATTTCTGCTCAGGTCCAGTCTGTTTGGAGTTCTGTAGGCTTCTTGTATATTCATGGGCATCTCTCTCTTTAAGTTGGGAAAGATTTCTTCCATAATTTTATTGAAGATATTTGCTGGCCCTTTCAGCTGTAAATCTTCACTCTCATCTATACCTATAATCCTTAGGTTTGGTCTTCTCATTGTGTCCTGGATTTCCTGGATGTTCTGGGATACAAGCTTTTTGCATTTTGCATTTTCTTTGACTGTTGAGTCCATGGTTTCTATGGTATCTTCAGCATCTGAGATTCTTTCTTCCATCTCTTGTATTCTGTTGTTGATATTTGCATCTATGGCCCCTGATTTCTTCTCAAGGTTTTCTATCTCCAAAGTTGTCTCCCTTTGTGATTTCTTAGTTGTTTCTACTTCTGATTTTAGATCCTGGATGGTTTTGCTTAGCTCCTTCACTTGCTTGTTTGTGTTTTCCTATAATTCTTTAAGAGATTTTTGTGTTTCCTTTCATGACTTATGCTGTTTGACTCACTTTCTCCTGCATTTAAGGTTTTGTGTGTGTGTGTGTGTGTGTTTCTTCTTTATTGGTTTCTATCTCTTGAGCCTTATTCTCCTGAATTTCTTTAAGTGATTTTTGTGTTTCTATTAATCGGGTTTCTAGCTTATTCATGTTCCCCTGTATTTCTTTAAAAGATTCATTTATGTCCTTTGTGTGTTCTTCTAGCAGCATCATGAACAGTGATTTTAAATCCAAATCTTGTTTTTCTGGTGTGTTTGCATAATCAGGACTTGCTGATGTTGGAGAGTTTGGTTCAGATGCTGCTATATTGCCTAGGTTTCTTTTAGTAGCATTCCTGTGCTTGCCCTTTGCCATCTTGTTATTTCTGGCGTTAGTTGGTCTTGTCTCTGGCTGGTATTTGTGCCTCCTGTGAGGCTATATGGCTATTTGTGCAACACTAGATGGCTGGGTTTCCCCTGTTACAGATTGCTGATGCGCTGCCCTCCTCTTGGGTATCCTTGCAGCCCTAGCGTGCCTTGCCCCAGCTTGTCTGTGTGAACCAGGGGGTGCCCGTTTGCTCCTTCAGTGAGTGCTGATGGTCTATGCTGCTGTGGGACCTTTTCCGAGTGCTGGTCACTCTGCTGGGCAGCCTATCTCCCAACCAGGTTGGTGCACACAAGGCTGAGGCCCTGAGTCTAGGCAAAAGCCTGGAAGCAAAGTTCCCCTCGGGCTATGACTGTTAATTGGTTCTGTCAGGTGGCCAGGATGGTGTGCTCCCTGAAAGTGCCGGGAGAGTCTGCTGGACTAACAACCTCCTAGCTGGGTTGGCACACAGATGGCCCACCGAGAAGCCCAGGGCCTGGGGGGGGGTCAGTCCAAGGCCTGTCTGGCCTTTTTTTTTTTTTTAACTTTTATTTATTTACCCCCGCTATGTCCGCCTCAGGCTATGACTCTTAGCAGACTTTGCCTGCTAGAACTCTCTGGTGTCCCGTAGTCAAAATGGTGGAGCGTGCTGGGCCGGGCAATCAATCTCCTGGCCGGGTTCGCACACCGGTGCCCCCCCACCAACAGCCTAGGGCCTGGGTGCAGGCCAACGGCCGTCGGGCTTAGACCTCCGAGATGTTGGCCTTGGGTTATATTTGCATACCTCAGTCTATCTGATTTCTCTGGCACCCAAGATCCAAGATGGCGGGGAGAGACTCTCGTAACTTAAGTCATGTTTTCATGTAAACCAAGGGATTAACCCTCAGGCATCAGAGAACTTCTACAGAGCAGGAATCAACTAGACCAAATCAAGAATGGAGCTAGAGGAAGCATTTCCTGCCTGAGAAGCTGTATTCCTGGGAGGACAAGACTGGAAAACATGCTTACTCATGCTCTGAGCTGATAGGTCCGCCCAAAGCATCAGGTGGCTCAACTCTTCCAGTCTGTGCATGGGCCAGTTCATGGGCCTTTAAGCCTGGAGCAAGGGCCACAGTCAACCCTATGATGCAGACTCTTCTGCAACGGATGAGATGCTAGAGCAAACATTTTGCCATGGTTAATTTTAGCTCCAAGATTGAGTAGCACTTTTTGAGTAATAAGATTATGGTCTGAAGGGTCTCCTCAACTAAAGACTATCTAAAAAAAAGAGTAAGCTTTTACCATTCATGAATCCTCTGCAAGTATGGGATGCAGCTTCTTATATAATTTCTTTTAGAAAAAATGTTCAGTTATTTATTTTAGTTTTGAGATTATAAAAGAATCATATTGTCTTTCCCTTACCCCCATTTCTTCCCTCCAAATCCTCCCATATTCCTCTCCTTGCTCTCTTTCAAATTCATGGCCCCTGTCCATTACTTGTTCTTTTATACATATACACATACACATAAATGCACAAGCACATGCATATGCACATACAGATACACTACACATTTATATTTGAATATGTGTGTATAAAAAATATATATACATATATATATATATACAGTTTGTCTTCATATATATGCATACATATACATATATATGTATATGTATACACACATATATATGTATACATATGCTATACATCACATACATATACATACACATATACATACACATACACATACACATACACATACACATACATATACATATATTGAACTGGGAAGATAAGGGCCAAAGGATGAGGGTTGTGCTCTGAGATTGTATCTCCCATTAATGGCAAAAGCTAGTCCCTTAATGTATCTCCAAAATAACTCCTAAGCATGAGCTGAATATGGATAACAGCAACAGACATGCAAACATGGATGGTGAAAGCCCATGAGGCCTCAGTCCTACACCTACACCTAAGGACTGCTGAGAATGACGAAACCTCTCCCCTGGGAAAGAGTGCATCAATTGTTAGCCACACAAAATGGTCATTTTTAAAAACTTAAAAATATTTAATTACGAGCTTACTATTAGACAATGTCTAACGTCCATGACCATCAAAGTATCTGATCTTTTTTGTGTGCTTGAATAAAGTTTTATTTTGTCATCTTACATAGTGTTTCACATTTCATTTTCTGGAGCCAGTTATCTGATCACTTCCTGTAATATTTGTGTCAGAAGCAGGAATGATACTTGGGACACCTTGGTGTCTTAAAAAGAAGGTGGAGTCATCTCTTGCAACATCTCTTGTTAGTTCCCAGAGCCCAGCCAGAGTTAAGGATGACTGTGTTCTTTCTGGTTTCTTATCTGTTTCTCAGTTCACTCACTCAAGAACATTTTCAGAAACATCTAACTTTGTTCCAGGCCAGCAGATCTTACGAGCTGTTCTCAAAGATAAGCTGGAACCATGGAAACTTGATTCATGCTGGTACTGTTTGTGAAAACCAACCCAACTCCAATGAGATCATACAGAGAAGGTTTGCTATCTGAGAGAACATTTCACTGTCTTATCTAATACCAGGAAGGGACAAGCAAAAGCAAAAGGAGAAAATACAGGAGAGTAAAGAATGGATAAAGAGAACCGGAGACAGCTGTGCTCACAGATTGTCATAGGTATTGCTCTTTATAGCATCATATAGCTACATGACAGCACTGAACTTAACACAGCTCTCTCCAACAAAAGTTGCCTGCAGAGCACTCACTTTTGAATACTCTAAGGTGTTAGAACAGCCAAAATAGCAATGAGTGGTATCCCCACAAACCATGGTGAAGTTTTCTATCTCCTTATGATGAACTTCATTTATCCAGAAAAAAAAATGAATGAACTTATTTGAAAAAGTATGCTAGAAACACGAATTATTTGACACTCTTAGTCAGAATCAATAATCCATAGTTAGCTACAGGAATCCTTAGCTCAGAGCAAACCTCAGTATAGTCACTGTGAAGGACTCTTGGCCATATTAAGGGCTGTACACTATTAGTGTTCCCTTCACTAATCTCCCAGCTCTGATCACTATTAATAGAGATTTGGAACCATTTCTTATGCCATTGGCAGGGTTTGAAATGTCAAGTAAGTTATTTGCTCAATTAACATTTGTAAATCTCTCTCTCTCTTTCTCTCTCTCTCTCTCTCTCTCTCTCTCTCTCTCTCTCTCTCTCTCTCTCTGTGTGTGTGTGTGTGTGTGTGTGTGTGTGTGTGTGTACTATACATGTTTGCACTACACACAGATTTATGCCTGGTACTTCATAAGCTGAGTGACAGGAAACCTTGATAGACTGTACAAAAGAATGGTTTCCTAAGACTATCTGTTAAAAGTTTTACAATCCCCTCAGGTTCACATATTATCATTATCAATGCTATGAACTTCAACAGTATTGACCCTGTAGGCCCCCTAGGTAGTTGTCGTGGTGGGCTGTCCTGTGTGTTATACATTTAACAGTATCCTCCATCCTTTTCCACTGGATTTCAGTCATCCCTGCACCCTACAGGTTTGTTTTGTTTTGTTTTTTAGTGACCATTGCTATTTTCAGCAGATTCCAGATATTCCCAGGATGTCTAACACAGGATGGGCTGAGAACCAGCCCTATAAAAGTTCTTGTCATCTTAAGATGACAGAGTCACATAAGACACCCTCTTCCACCGTAGATGTCCACATGCCTTTGAGCAGCAGAATGGAGAGAGGACCAAGGAGAAACCTTAAAAACCAGAGCAATCACAACATTAAGGTCAAAGTTGTCTGTGGATAGTCAGGACAGTGATTTAGTTATAATGTCATATTGGGAGAGGGGAGGTCAAGTTCTAATTTACTTTGAAAAGGCAACACTTCCATGTTAAAGCAGTTTTTGAAATACTTGGGAGAATCATTCCACAACCCATACTCAACAACATTATCACCAAACCTTATGCAACTTTCGTTTCCTTTTTTTTTCCCTAGCATTTATCCAATTGAATCCTCAAGGATCTTTGCCAAAGTTATTTGACTTAAAATTAAAAGCTGTTCCAGATGAACAATTGGAGTTACAAGCTAGGGAATACATTCCTAACTGGAGGGGGAGAACCTCCCACATTATTAAAACTGTGTTTAATTTTTTTCTCACCAGTGATGAAAATCCAACTTCATTTACAGGTGTGATTTAAATGTCTGTAATTAATATGGCGTAGTGAATCTCAGTTAGTGATCCAACAAAGGGACTCGAGAGCAGTGAGCAGCCATGAGCCTAGAAAACTACAAAGTATGAGCTTTGTCCTGTTCACTCGGTCATTTTCTCCTGGACTCCACTGAATCTCTATTTCTCACCTCTTTCAAGCTCAGAATAGCTTCATATGGATGAGCACCAGTGGTAAAGACAAATTAAAAGGTTAAAAAGCTCACCCAGCGCACATAGTTGGGATCAACTCCAGAACATCATGCTACTTTGGTCTTCCTGTATACGAAATGTGGATCATGCCCAGCTAAGATTTAAGTGGGAGACGTACACATCTGTGTATTTGTCTGTCTAGCTTGGAAAAGTAGCAGGCATACATCTGTCTAGAGAGAACGCTGGTGGTTTTCAGCAGCAGCCTTTAGGTGAGTGGCCAGTGACCATAGCTGTGTTCACAGCCATTTGATAGCTTCTCCTGTATGTTGATTCCCCTGCCCCACCCCCATGCACCTACCTAGCAGTGAAAACCTAGTTTGACTAAGGAAAAACAAGCAAAGGGCTGAGCGTGGAAGTTCTCTTCGTTCCTTTGGGCATTCCATTTAGCACGGTAAGGCATGAAATGAATATTCTATTTCCTTGGGCTCAGTATTACGATTTTTGCCTGGGGTTATTTCACAATTCTGTAATCTTGCAGTCATTTTTTTTTTTCAAACAACTCTTCCTCAAGACCGCATTCCTTCACTTCTCTAATATGCTCTTCTGAACATTGCTAATTTTCAGTGATGGGAGCTGAGGGGAAACCTAAACAAGTAGCCATCCACTTCCTTTATAAACCCAACGTAGCATACACATGCGTGCAACACATTATAATCGGGTCATCTGCCAAGAACTACCTGCTTTGACAACTTTTAACCAAGACGATGGTAGAAAGGTAACACTGGAGGTACATTTCACCAGAGAGGCAAAGGCAGTGTTAAGTCTAGAATGTATTATTTGTTGTTGGCAGCTGTTCCTCCCGGGTAGAGTCAGCAGTCATAGCAGCCTAGCAAGAACCTGTTCTAATGTGGCGAGCCCGTCTAAGAGGACCCCGGAGGAAAGCACTGAAGGGGATGCCTCCAGCTAGTAAAGCACCCCAGGCAGGTTGGCAATTCTGCCTCTTCCTTACTGATGGAGAAGCAAAGTAAACTCATTGCTTCTCAGTTTATTCCTGCACTCACCTGGGGAAAGCAAAGGAGTAATGGGAGCAGAGAGGAGTGTTGGGGTTTTTTTTTGTTTGTTTGTTTGTTTTGTTTGTTTGTTTGTTTGGGTTTTTTTGCTGTTGTTTTTTGGTTTTTTATTAGATATTTTCTTTATTTACATTTCAAATGTTATCCCCTTTCCTGGTTTTCCCTCTGAAAACCCCCTATCCCCTCCCTCTTCCCCCTTCTCACCAACCCACCCACTCTGGCTTCCTTGTTCTGACATTCACCTACACTGGGGCATCAAACCTGGGTTCAATTCCCAACATCCACGTGGCAGCTATCAATTTTCTGAAACTTCAGTTCCAGAGGATCTGATACCCCCATTCCAATGCACAGGAAAGGAAAGGAAAGGAAAGGAAAGGAAAGGAAAGGAAAGGAAAGGAAAGGAAAGGAAAGAAGGGAAGGGAAGGGAAGGGAAGGAAAGAGGGAAGGGAAGGAAAGAGGGAAGGGAAGGGAAGAGAAGAGGGAAGGGAAGAGAAGAGGGAAGGGAAGGGAAGAAAAAAGAAAAAAAAGAAGAAAAAGTATAGGTGTTATTAAAACAGCACCTACATGAATGAAAGAGACTACGGCATGAAAAACGAAGAGATTGAAACCTAGGAAGAAGGACATGCTCATGAAATGGTGGCTTGGGATAGAACTGGGAGTCGGGGTTGACACCAAAAGCCTATGATAAAATCCTGTGAAATACTCGTGGGCGATAAATGCATGAAAGTTCTGTTGTAAGTCCCTAGTATGTTATACACACCACATCTGCATGTTCTGTTGACTATTTGAGGCAAAACATTGAAACAACCAAGAATAAATGCAAAAACCGGGTTCTAATGTAACAAAAATAAAGGAAAATATTTGGAAAGCACACATCCAAATTTAGGGATTAAGGTGGCATTTCATTTAATGTCCCTGATGTCTCAGTGCCAAGGTTTCACCTCCAATCAAGTCTCTCTGCAAAATCCACTGGCCCAAATAAGCAACATTGGATATTATGTTGTATTTTTTAAATTAGCTTACGAAACATGGGTTTCTCTATTTGTACTTGTCATACATATTGCGTGCATGCCCATTCTTTCTATAAATCTACTTCTAGCAACATGAAACTATATCCTTCTGAAACCTGATATCCACCATCCATAAATATCCACAAAAGGCTCGGGGTGGGGGTTGTAAGCCAGTGTTAAGTTAAATATAAGGACATCTTTTGTTCTCAGGGGCAGGTCTCATGAATCATGCATGTATCCAACTTCAAGTTGTGTCATAAAATGTAGTCCACATAATGAACTTTCAGCTAAATCTTATAGTCTTAAACAGACACACAAATACACACACATGTAACATACACACATGAACACACACACAAACACACACATGAAAACGCAAAATGCATGCACACATGAATAGATACACATGCAAACCCACACAAACATGTGAATGCACACACATTCATTCACACAAATGCAAGAATGCACACACAAAAGAATACACAAGCAGTCACACACCTGCATATACATGCATGCAAATACAACCATTCACACACATGAATACACATGTATGCAAATATGTACAAATGAGTTAATACACCGAGGTAAACATACACACATACAAAAACACACATATGAGAGAAAGAATGAGAGAGAGAGAGATCTTCCTTCCCTCACCCTCCAGCCCTTTGATGACTCAGATTTTATTCTTTCATTTTTATTTTCTACTCTCTGTGTCATATTCTCCATCAGTTTTAGTTGTTTTTACCCTAAATATTTTCCAACTGTGTCCAATTTTTCAGGATGCTATCGATACTACATTGCTGATCTTTCCACCCCAACCCCATTTGTATTGTCAATCATTATACACTGAGCCTTTAAAGAGCTAATAATAATCAGCCAACCATTGAACTGAGCACAGGGTCCCCAGTGGAGAAGCTAGAGAAAGGACCCAAGGAGCCGAAGAGGTTTGCAACCCCATACGAGGAACAACAATATGAACCAACTAGTATCCCCAGAGCTCCCAGGGACTAAAACACCAAGGGACCCATGGCTCCAGTTTCATATGTAGCAGAGGATGGCCTTGTCAGGCATCAATGTGAGGAGAGGCCCTTGGTTCTGTGAATGTTCATTGCCAAAGTGTAGGGGAATGCCAGGACCGGGAAGCGGGAGTGGGTGGGTGAGTAAATGTGGGGGGAAGGGGGGATAGGATAGGGGGTTTTCAGAGGGGGAATGAGGAAAGGAGATAATATTTGAAATGTAAATAAAGAAAATATCTAATAAAACTATCAACTTATAATCTGGTAACACAACACCTAAATATGCTAATCCTGTCAGTGACTTCTTTCATAATTATTTAACTTACTGAACTATTGTACTTCAGAAAAGATGAAAGATGAAGAGAGTTAGGGGAAAGAAGCCAGTGATGGTGAGAATTCATGAGAAATATGTTCTCTGTGGGGAGAACTTGCACAGTAAAGTAAAAGGCAAACAGCTTGCCAATGCTCATTGTCTCCTGGTGCGTTATTCAATCAATATTTACTTGTTGGCTAAATTTATATTCTATGGCATACTAAGACCTAACAGCATACAATAAAGCATAATAAAAACATGTAATGTTAGTTCATTTTTATTTAGAAAGTGAAGGTAAATATAAGGAGAGATGATGTAAGCAAAAGATTCAGTGCAAATCACAGCTATGGAGAAACTGCTTTGATTGTATCCGGTCTGTGACATTTTTCAGAAAGTAAACAAAAGAACCCTGTAACACTCACAAGTATCAATATACTTACAAGAAAAGAGTGGATGATAGCTAGATATCCATATATCAGATTGTAACATACCTCAGCTGAAAAGGCCTGAGGTCTGAGAGGATGATGTCTGAAACACAATTCATGAGGCTTGCAGAATTGGAAATACAAAAATACTCTGAATATGATGCCCAGCTGTGTTGTGGGATTAGAATCCAGCAAGCAAGCTGCATCACATAAGCAAATTAATAATTTCTATTTGAGTGTCTGCAAGGAACTTTTACTAAGCTTTTATCTACCCTTTCAGCTAAAAATTGTCCTCGATATGTTAATGAGTCCCCAGATGGGGTACCTCTGAGTCTATAGAACTCAGGACTTGTCACTCTCCCCATTACACCAAAATGTTTATGCCCATTTACAGATTGGTTTTATTATACTGGAGTATACTTTACACTTGATTCAGATTTGTGGAATCTAATGTATTGTACTTCAAACAAAATGACACACTTTAGAGACTTACATTTAAATGTTAAAGTCTAAGGATAGAAAGCAACATTCAGGAGCAGGCAAGAGATACTTGTCTCCATCTCTAGCCCCACAGAGATGGGCTGGCAGAGGCACTATGAACAGCAGTGCTTCTGCTTGTCATTCCAGAATGACTTTGTCCAACAAGTCTTTGCTGTCTTTCCTACAATGCAGAGAATCACTCAAGATATAGACATTTGCTTTATGTGACTCACATATCATGGAATCTTATCTCAGTGGGGAAGCTTAAAGGTTAGTAGTTATGCCCAAGAGCAACACGACTCAGATATGAAAGGAAAGAACATCAGATGACATTTCATGCTTTCTTTTCTAGATAAAAACACTCAACACTCTGAGTACACAAGAGCTGAAATGTCCCTGGCTTAGGGGAGTGATTTCATTTCACCTTGAAATGGTTCTCTACATATTTGGAAATGAAAGCCTGATGTTTGGAGAATGACTGCCCAGGCCCTCTAATTAATAAAGATCATTCTTACAAGATGGATCTTACAAGTCTAAGATGGGGTTAAGATTACCCTCGGAGTGATGGAACAGTTCTTAAATGGGGCAAACACACCCCATTTTACCCACATTTACCCCATTTTTCACCCACAAAGGTACTCCTCTCTAACCGTTCCTGTGACCAGTAGATAAAAGTTCAGTCCTGTATGAATAAGATGACTTTACACATGAAAGACCCTAAAGGCTCTTCCAGGAAACTTTCATGGCAGAGAAACACTTTCAGCAGAGTAGCAAGACACAACATTAACAAACAAAAACCAATACCCTTACTAGATATAAATAGCAAACATACTCATAAGAAATTATAGAAAGGGCAACTTTTAGAATAAACTCAACAAAATAAAATAAAATAGCTCTAACCATGCATGTAAAAGACATTTAGAATAAAAACACCAAGACATTGAAGAAAGAAGTTAAAGAACATGACAGAAGATGGACAGATGTCCCCTGCTTATGCATTCGTAGAGTTAATATTGTGAGAATGACCATTCTACCATTAGCCACCTACAGATCCAGTAAAATCTTCATCCAAATTCCTTCATGACTCTTCGCAAAGAATGAAAAACGTCTTAAATTTAATATGGAGATACACAGATAGCACAGAGAGAGAGAATAGCTCAAAGAATCATAAATAATGAAAGAACTGCTTGAAGTATCACCATCATATTTCATGCTACATTACAGAGAGATAACAGTAAAAACAACATAACACTGGTAAAAAACCAGGCATACATAATAACCAAAGGAATGGCCTTACCTTGATGTAACCACATACACCTATAGACATGTAATTTTTTTTCAAAGACACCAAAAATGCACACTGGAAAAAAAAACCAAGACAGCATCTTCAACAAATGGCGGGGCTGCGACGTGATAGTTGCCCTTGAGAAGAATGTAGATGGATCCTTAGTTCTTGTGCTGCTCAAAACTCACCTCCAGGTGGATCGAGGACTGAACATAGGTTAGATACCCTGAATCTGATAGAAAGGAACACTACAACACTTTGACAAGCTCGCTTTGTGTCAAAATTCTAGACACAAGTCCCAGAGAAATTTGAAACAAGAGTTACAATTATAAGGATGAACACACTTCAAGACAAAATAACATTCTGGCTCTCTTTCTTGAAATCTAGCCTACAACAACTGAGTGTTGTTTCATCTACAAAGATAATGAAGTGAAATAAACAAACAGCAACAAAGCCAACAAAAGTTACAGGTCAGTGTTAAAGGACTTGCATTTTTGTATCGGTCAATACATGGAAAAGAATAATAAATGTGAAAATTATTGGCTGGTGGGACTCTTCAGAAAACCACAGCAAACATTGGAGAGCATTGCTTAAATTGTCTCTACTTCTTACTTTGAACAAAGGAGTTGTGTCCAGTGAATAAGAGACTGGTCTCAAGTACAGAAATTGTAGATATAAAACGGCAATAAGTAATAATTCTAAGTTTTGTTTAAAGAGCACACAAAGAATCTCTCATAAGCTTACAGAAATGGAAGAAATATACTCACAGAAAGGAGCTTCTGAAGCTCCTTGTTAGAAAATCAATAGCAATACCAAGCAGTGACATGCTGGTGTTTCCAAGGCATTTATGGAATCTTACATCTTTCAACAGGAAGGTTTTGATTTTAAGCCCCTGTCCCAATGCTTCAATGTATTGATTTTTTCCCTCCCTATTGTTCAGGAGGTTGGTTTATTTTTATAAGAACACTGGAACAATGAGGGCATTAACACAGGAAAAGGTATACCTAGAAATTATTGCTCAGGAAAACTTCGATCTATAAAAAAAAAACAATATAATTGGCATTATAACCATTCCACATATTTTTGACTCAAAAATTTCTAAGCCCTTTGGAAATTGTTATTTTGTAACATTACTACCAGTCCAGAAGCAAGCATGACAGAGCAGCAAAAAGAAGGGAAATCCCACATGTAAGACAGTTTCCTATCCCATGCTTATCCCCTCTTTACCAACAATCACAACATGATTTGAATTTGAAAGAAAAAAATCTTATTTTTAATTTGCAATGTAAGAACTTAACATTTTTCAAAACGATTGGGAATAGTTCCAAAACCTTCATGATATTGGCATCTCCAAAACACTTCTGTCTTCTGCTGCACCTAGGTTTCACTAACAACCTCTCATAGGCTCTCTTCATGGTGCCAAGCCTCAACTCCTTTTCATGACCCCTTCAGTCCTGGGTCATCAATTTGCAACTGTGGTTGCACCAATGGCCTTCCATGGCCTCTCAGTTCTGAGCCTCAGCTGTTCTTCATGACCCCTTCAGTCCTGGGTCATCAATTTGCAACTGTGGTTATACTTTCACCAATGGCCTTCCATGGCCTCTCACAGTTCTGAGCTTCAGCTGTTTTTCATGACCCCTTCATGCCTTCAAAAGCAGTACCACCTGAGTGACTCTTACACATTACCAAGTCCAGCTGCAGCACAAGGTACAACCTTGGCTATCTCTGGGACACATACTCTTTGTGCTCTCAGAAAACACTTCCCAGAAAATTTCACCTCAGTGATGCTGGTCTCTTCCTAATCACCACTAAGTTCTTAGTTCCAGCTAACCATCATCAGTAGTCTCAGTAATGCAAAGGTTTTGCTTTAGTAGTGCTGGTATCTTGTTAATCACAGCTGATTCTTCAAGCCCAGCTAATCAACACCACAGAATCTTCACAATCAAAACAGCAACAGCCCTGATAAGAGTCTTAATCTTCCCTCTGAAATCTCACAAGCCAGGCCTTCATCGTTTGCACTATTCTCAACATTATCTTCCAAGCTCCTACAGTATATCCAACAGAGCTTTTACCACCATGGTTCTTCTAGACTAAAGTTCCAAAGTCCTTCCACAATCCTCCTGAAAACATGGTCAGGTTGTTAAAACAGGAATATCACAATTTGCTGGTACCAATTTGTCTTCGAGTTTCTGTTCCTGCGCAAACAATGAAGCAAGTTGGGGAGGAAAGGGTTTATTCAGCTTACACTTCCATATTGCTGTTCATCACCTAAGGAAGTCAGGACTGGAACTCAAGGTCAGGAAGCAGGAGCTGATGCAGAGGCCATGGAGGGATGTTCCTTACTAGTTTGCTTCCCCTGTCTTTCTCAGCTTGCTCTCTTAGTCTTGCTCCCAAGACTACCAGACCAGGAAGCGCACCACCCACAATGGGCCTTCTCATCCTTGATCATTAACTGAGAAAATACCTTACAGCAGGATCTCATGGAGGCATTTTTCCAACTGAAGCTCCTTTCTCTGTGATAACTCCAGCTTGTGTCAAGTTGACACACAAAACCAGCCAGTACACATAGATTATGGTTCTTTTCAACCTACCTGTTCTGTGTGGCTGGGGTTGGGAGTGAAAATGATGTGTGTTCACATCACAGGGGTCTATCACTAGCTTGGAGTAAGTATCAAGAAAGCTAGACTGTCTGGCCAGGTGTTTCAGGGATTCATTCCCCTAGATCTACATCCAGACATTGGGATTTTGAATGAATACCATTATGCCTATGTAGATTTTGAAACTAGGTTCTGAGATCAAATTTATATCCATCTGCTTGGAAGCAGACGTTTAACTGAATGGGCTATCAACATTGGCTCCAGATACATTTGTAGCAGAGGATGGCCTTGTCTGACATCAATGCGAGGGAAGTCCCTTTGTCCTGTGGAGGTTAGATGTCTCAGCGTAGGGGGATGCTGCAGCGGTGGAGTGGGAGAGAGTGGGGGGCACCCTCATAAAGGCAAAGGGGAGATTGGAGAGGGCAGATGTGTGATGGGAGTTTTGTGGAAGGGAAACCGGAAGTGGGATATCATTTGAGATGTAAGTAAATGGAATGATTAATGATAATGATATAATAATAAAGATTTACTGATTCTTACAGCTCTGGTTGCAAGAACTAGAAAGTGTTGGTTGGTGGCCTCTCACCCCCACCTTCATGCATCTCCCCAACATCTTCCTGTCTAGATGAACCTGAACTAC